>NW_004524581.1:4137314-4139602 GCF_000260255.1 Octodon degus | reverse complement strand
CTCTGCAGCTTAGACTCATGGTGATCCTCCTGCTTTCAGCTTCCCTAGCCCTGGGGTTACAGGCATGCACCACGATGCCCAGACTATGCCTGGACACTGGCAGGCTCAGCCTACCCTGGGGGCAGGGCTGACATGGCATGTAGTTTCAGGGACTGAACTGCGGTCCCTGTGCTTTACCTAAGCAGGTGCTTTAGTCTTTGAGCAATCTCGCAGCCCTAGAATAGTATGCTTTATATATTCCTTGACTAAAAAAATGCTTTTAAAAACTAAATTTCATTCTGTGGCTTATATCAACTAATATGGTTTCATTCACATTCTGGATTTTGAGTTTTAAATGCCTCATCAGTCATTTTCTTTTCTTTCTCCATATGTAGAGTTCACATACACACTTCACATTTAGCCCAACTGTATTCACATAATTAAAGCAGCATGAAAGAAACTGTCAATCTGTCTTTGCATAATTTAAAATTTCCAAAAGAAAATAAAGTCATTATACAGTAAAAATGCAGTTGAATGGTTGCTCACATTATAAGATAAATGTGTCACAAAGGTTTTCAGTTCTTCTCCCTTTTCATAATTATTTTGTTCATTCTCACTTTTAAGTGCTCAATCTATAATCATAGATTCAAATCTCACGATTTTACAATATATAGATGAATTCCACTGAAATAATCCATCCAATTTAAACACTTGTTTAAAAAGGTAAAACTGGGCAGAGGATTGACTAGGATTTTGCTGGTGTGGGGTCCTTGCCTTCAGTTCTGTCATCCCACAAGTCTAGAGTCTGACTGTGCCAGACAACTCGTCATGCCTCATATCCCAGCATGCCCTGCATCCCAGCATGCTCTGCTTCATGGTGTGTCCCACTGCTCTGGAAACCCCGCCCCAAGAAGGGCAGCCTGCCATAGTGAGGGTGGCTGGTACCATTGTAGTAGGTGCCCCGAGCTGTGCTCCAGAAGATGAAGGTTCCAGGGAGGATGGAGCAGGCAGTGAGAACTGCTCTGGCTTTTTGTGCTGAGTTTTAAAGATTATGAGAAATAATTAAATAAAGTAGGATGCTCTGAAAAAAGGAAAGATTGTTTTTATTCATATTACTTGATAGAACAAAGATTAATGTTATCTTCATTATTTGAAGATATTAAAAGTTATCTTCAAAGATACATACTAAATGGGCTAGCAGAATTTATTAAGTAGGGAAAATTCTTTTTGCTTTACTTTGGGGCAGGTATAAAGCATTACATCATTCGTTGCTGCTGGGTTTCAGACAAAATTGCAGTTAGGTAGGGAAGCAGAAAGGATCTTTTCTGCAGTATAGTGTTTCTAACAATTGACAATGTATTATTAAAAATTGTTCAATAAGAAAATTTTGTGTTCCCACAGCAAAAAACTAGAAGGAACATATGTTAATTACTTTGATTTAACAAATCCATAATGCATACATATTCCAAAATATGTTTATTATGAGAAAATGTATATAATTTTTATTTCACATAAAAATCTGCAAACTTGCATAACAATAGGAGAAATTTTGTAAGATAAAAATGTCTTTTTACCCAGGATTTTATTATGAACTGTATGAAAACATCAACTTAGAAGCCACTTAGTTAACTTATATTTCCTATAAATTTCTTCCTTAGTCATCTATTAGTGTTCTTCAATATATTATTAAAAATCATGTCTTCAGCAAATTGATCAAGCAATGGCTGTGACTCATCCAGATGGTTGATACTGACAAAAGATCCACAAGGGGCTGCACATGATTCCAGGGTAAATCCTGAGGGGATTTGACTGACCTTGTCAGGTAGCAAAAGTTACATTTTTAGTTATATAGTTCTTGCTTCACTTTGGTCTTAACCATCCAACAGAAAAGTATAACCACCAGGCATAAAAAGTAAAGTTATATTAATATGCTGAGCTGTAAAAGGCTCAAGTCAACTTCAGTCAATTGCCAGTCATGCTGATAATTTATTACTATTAAGGACTATTGGCCTATATTTGGTTATTTTGCTGATTCAAGTACTTACAATCTTTAGACTGGCATCAAGTATGAAAATCTCCTTTAAAGACTTCTCCAAATACAGCTTAGCTAATAGCAATGGAACACCTGTCTCTAACAAAACAAAACAAAAAAGGGGAATCTAAATAAAAGACATTTTTGTTGTAAAAAAAAAATGTGTGTGTGTGTGTGTGTGTGTGTGTGTGTGTGTAAAAGATGGTTAGGATAGATATACAGCTACTTTCTCTTGGTTCAACGAGAAGAAAGTTTTGTACTAATATTGTTTAGACAA
>NW_004524581.1:4133307-4137044 GCF_000260255.1 Octodon degus | reverse complement strand
ATAAATAAAGAATGAAGATACTCACAAAAGAGGACCTCCAGAACTGCTTCAAAAAGCAGAACAGTTAGTGCTTTGATTGTTCAATCAGTTGTACATGCCTCTACCTGTAATCTGAGTAACTACTTTGAAAGTAACAATGTCAATATAAAACTGTTGATAATTTCCTATCACCTTGTTTGAAATTCTGTATCTTTTTAGATTTTTCTCTTTAAAATAAAGTAGTGAAAATAAAATAAAATGTCTTCTCACTTCATTCTGAGCTTCTTAGGTCTGTTTATAAAGTCACTTGCCAAAGGCGTTGGGTCTATTAATATCCAGCTTCCTTATATTTATAATTTATTTTTTATTGTACTTGTTTTCCCTTTGTTAAATCAGAATTTTCAGATTGTGTTTGGTGGACTAACATATATAAATTGGGCACTCCAAAGTGTAGTTTTCTAGATTCTGTTGCTAATCTTAGAATCAAGAGATCGCTTATAAGATTAGGATATTAGAGGAGCTAGTAATTGTAGCTCTATATTTTCTTCTAGAAAGATTTGTTGTGGCTGAGTAGCACCTAACAATTAAGAAGACACATAATTCCTCTTTGTGACCATCCCATTAGGCAGGATTCTTGCTTTACATTACTTGATTTATCTTTGTAGACTTTTGAGTATGCACATCCTATCAATATAGCTGAAATTTATCTTTCAATTTACTCTTAAACTATTTCTCCATGAAAAAATCTCTCAGTAATTACCAAAATGAATCAGTGCAAAATTTATTGTCTGTGGTCTGCTGAGGTACAGTGGTTATGTTCCTTGTGAAAATAAATTTCTTTACTGAGTTATCACAGGTTATAGAGGTATAAAATGCAATCACAAGAGAAAGGAGTATATATTCTGACTTGGAGTGGGGAAAGCTATGTCAGGAGTGGTGATACTTAATTAAGTTGCAATTTAACTAATGATTTGGGTACCAGATAAAGCTTGAGTGGTGGGCAGGAAGAAACAACAAAAATGATTTGGATATGGAAATATGTTGTGCATACATCTACGAGGCAAAGAGATAATAGTGATTTTTCTGGAGTGTTTCGTAAGAAAGCTAAACATGAAAGCAAAAATGTCCAAATTATTCTTACGTGTCACACTTCAAGTTTTGTTGTTCTTTTAATTAAAATGAAAAGATGTGGCTTTATTTTCCATTCCTGTGATTAGATTGCTTTCTACTCAATCACCATCAGAAGTATTGAAGGAACTTGTAACAGTTTCCTTTGAGAAATGGGGTTTTTTATGCTTCCCAACGTTTCCTTTGGAAATTTTGTATATGAGTATAATTAACAATTAGGATTCGGTGGTCGTTTTTGAATTGATTCTTGATTTTAAAATCAAGAAAACTAACTTCATTGTTCTACTTAAAATGTAGGCTGTGTATCTTGATGCATGGAGGTTTTCAAAGAACAGCAGATTCATTTTCCACAGTTGCTAAGGTCCTAAAGGGTATAAATAGGTCCACATGTGCTGCTCACTGAATCTATTTTGTTACCCAATGCAAGGATCATGAAGGTGGAAGTTTCCGACACTGAAGCACTTTTGAGTACACTTTCCAAGCTTCGTTTGAAATGCTCCAATTCTGCAGTTGCCCACAGCTGACTACTTTCTTCTCTTGAATAGTGAAGGGCTGTTTTTTTGTGCCAAAAGACTTGGTGTTTACCTGATGAAGTGAAAACTGAGGGACGTTTTCTTTTACTTTCTTTTTCAGCTTACTCCTGTGGGCACCACGATATTCACAGGATTTTCGGGAGACAACGGAGCTACTGACATAGATGATGGCCCAAATGGACAGATAGAGTACGTTATCCAGTACAATCCAGAAGATCCGGTATGTAATGAAAGTATGAAGATATTTTAGTGTGAAGAATAAAATAAGCACTTCTTTCCAGTGAGTGTCACAATACTATTCCTCTGGCTAGTGTACCCCTGTCAGTAATGATACTAGTATGCAAAATTGTCTGAAAACTGACTTTTTAAAATATCAAGATAAGATTTTAAAATTATATTGGCAGGGGGCTGGCTCAGTGGAATAAGCGCTTGCCTGGCAAGCTCAAGGGCCTGAGTTCAATCCTGGTTCCACCAAAAAAAAAAAAAAAAAAAAAAAAAAAAAAAAAAAAATTATATTGGCAGTGTTTGTGTTAAGAGTACACAATGTGCTGCAGGTATAATGTACCATTATATCTAAATCTCTGTTATATTTCTGGATGTCTAATCATGAAATAAATCATTAGAGGTAAGCATTCTAGCAAGTCATTGGAAATCGTTTAACTAATACGATGCACATGCTTTATGGAACTTGAAATGAATACAGCATTGTCACAGCACAGCGAACACAAGGCACAAGTGCTTTGCTGGTGTTGCGAAGCCCTGCAGATGGCAGCCACGCTGAGAGAAACAAAAACTTAGAGTGAAGTAGGAGCCAAAGCCTCCAGGGGTAGAATTTTGTTGAATTTCACGACAGTATTCCTGTGCTGGTTCTTAGAACATGGAATCTTTTCTTCTAGTAATGTATAACACCAGACAAAATCCAAATTATCTCACTGAAACTCTAGCTGACATCCTGCCTCTTACCTACAATTTTTCTTTCACTGAAACTATTTCTCAAACTATCATAGGCTCCTCAGAGCAGACTTAAAACACTTTTAAAGTGGGCTTTCTTATTCCATGATTCTGGGCATAATATGTGTTATAAGAAAGTATAGAGATTAACATTATAACTTGATTTTCATGTTTATATTTCTTATACTATGTAGGCCTTCAACAAATTTTATTTCATTTCGTTTCATTTCATTTTTGTATTTACTACAGGATCTACAGGGTCTCACTACACAGATCATACTTGTAGTGATTCTCTTGTTTTCAGCTTCCCATACTCTAGGATTACAGGCAAGCCCCATCATGCCCAGGCTCAATTGCAGTCTCAGCACGCCCCAGGGTGGGGCCAGCACTGCATGCTGGGGATGGATCCCTGTTCCCTGCATCTGCCTAAACTGGTGCTTTAAACAGCTTTTTAAAAATATGCAAACATACAAAAATTCTGTTGTATGTGTAGAAGCTGAGAACTCACAATAATATCTATTAATTTATTATGAGAATTTCATATATCTCATTTTATTGTTGCAAGTATATTAAAAATAGTATTTCTGTTGTTCTGGAGAGAAACCCTCTCTAGGTAAAGCTGTTTGCCCGATGTTACACTGTTACTTAGTTGTGCATTTTCAGAGTAGTACATACTGCACTGTTTCTCCCCTGTGTTCTGTTGAAATAGTCAGACTGTTTCCATTTAAATTTTCAAACATTAAAAAAAATAAGAATGAAGAGCTAAAAGCTCAAAAAGTATCAAGAGAAAGTTTTGGGCGTTTTGGCTTTTGTCTAAGATTTCCTGGAAGAGACCATCTCGGCATTTTTCAGGCAAAGACAGTAAAAAGCTAAAAGTTGGTGATGTGATAGGGATAGGCCAGAGATCTGTGAGTGAGAAGTGTTACACAGAACAAATGCAAAGGGATACAGAAACAGAAGCAGAAAAAGGGAGGGCAAAAGAAACCATTTTCCTAAACAGTAGAGAGACACACAATTGCATACACTACGTGTGAAGTACCCTAAGTGAGGGAAATTTGAATGACCTGCTCTTATGTTATTTGCCTTAATAATGAATAGTACACTAGTGCCATGTTTCTAGCTTAGATTGTATGGTAGTCCTATATG
>NW_004524581.1:4104903-4132357 GCF_000260255.1 Octodon degus | reverse complement strand
AAAGCAAAGTGCAGTGTAATTATATGTGATTTAATCTTAACATATGTTCATCTCTGAAAGTGTTTTCAGGTTTCAGTTTCTGATTAACAGGAAAGGAATACACAAATCTCTTTTACTTAATTTATGAACAAAGTCAGAACTGTTAAAGTTGAAGTTTCCTTTCACCACTTTTTCATTGAAATTAAAATGATTTTCTAACATATAGAAGGTGCAAGTTTGGGAATAAAGAGCTGGCAGATGGATTGTCCCAATTTCAACTGAGAGCAGTTGTGCTGCCTCTCAGAAATTTCTGATTCTTCCTCCTTTTGGAAATATGTCAAGATTGTACTTTTCATGCTTGGAGGAAATTACTTTCTTCCCCTAATAAAATGCAGGCTCAGCCACCAAAGTGCAACTCATTGTATCTCCGTCTTCTTCTGTGTGAATTCGAGAAAGCATATTTGGGTGAAACATCCTTTCGCCTTAATGCCTGAGTGGCCAGGAGTTCACTTGCTCTTCTGCTACCTGTGCGGAGCTGCAGACATGAAGGAAGTGAGCTGCACAGCTTCGGTCACACAGCACAGCCCAGCGTTCCTCAGCTGAAAGTTCTTTTTATTGGTTGAGTGAAGAAAAGGCATTCTCCTCCTAGGTGAACTTTGTTCTTTCAGCTCTTGTTCACTAAGGGATAGTTGAATGAGCTGCTAGAAATAGCAATAGGATCATCTGTTCTCTGCGGTGTGGACCACCACAACTGTAATGAGGAGAGGTCAGTGTCTGTGGAAAGAGTTCTGTGCTCGGATCAGTTATTATAAAGACGTATTCTTTTATGCCTTTACGGTGATAGCACTGGACAGGGGCCAAGAAAGTACCTGAAGCAGACAAGGAGAACCTTGATTCACCACCCTGGGACAGGACGCAAGTTTGCCAACTTCCATCACAAGAAAGCAGCTTTAGGATACAGCTGGAAGAGCCATAAAAAGATTTATTTCAGAAATAAATGGTTGTTTCCTCCTAGACCTATCATGCCCCAAATACCATAAGGATAGTATAAGTCCATAAATTAGTTCATCTGATAAAGTAAAAGGCAGAAATTTGATCTTAAAGGAACTGAGAAATTTCAAAGTATATTCAGAAAATCCATTAAAAAGAAAAACCAGGCTTATACATTTCAGTTGTCGAATGTTGACCATCTTTCTGGAGGTGGGCCATGCAATTTTTTTTTCCTCTAAGGAAAGAAAAATCTGAACTTTCTATAGGCTCACAGGTTACTTTGGTTTCCATCCCATTAAGAGAGGGAAAAAAAACCAAAAACCCATAATGGGAATGGGGAGATAGCTCAGTAGAATAAGTGCTTGCCTGGGCCTGAGTTCAATCCCCAGTTCTGCAAAAATAAATAAATAAATAAATAAATGAGAGAGAGAGAGAGAGAGAGAGAGAGAGAGAGAGGAGAGAGAGAGAGAGAGAGAGAGAGAGAGAGAGAGAGAGAAACAAGCGTTTCCAGCTCTAAGAAATAAAGGTCTCATTTTCTGAACATCCATGTACTACTCCTGAAGGAAGGAAACATGAACTACCCTAGGGATGCTGATGCGGTTAGACTTGGGTAAGTTTGACAAACTGTGTTTTAGAAATTCCAGTCTTCTTAAAAGTTCAAAATTTTAGGTATCAGACCTGCCAAATAGCTCGGTAGATTAAAGTGCCTGCAAGCACACACAGGGGCCAGGAGTTCGATCCCAGTGCCATACTCCTGGGGCACTATGAGATGGAAATTGAGACTGGGCATTTTGGTGCATGCCTGTAGTTCCAGCTCTTGGGAGGCTGTAAACAGGTGGATCACTTAGAGTTTGATCTAGTAGTGAGACCCTGAACACCCTATAGAACCTTCACTAAAATACAAAAATAAATAAATAAACAAAATTTTAGTTATTATTTTGCATTTCTTTTTTCTTTTTGGGGAACTGGGGATTGAACTCAGGTCCTTACACTTGCCAGGGAAGTGCTTATTCCACTGAGCCATCTCCCCGGCCCCTTATTTTGCATGTTTAATTTCTGTCTTTATTTTTCTATATCATTAGTATAAAGTAAACTATAATATATTGTCTGATTTAATTGTATGGATAAAAGCCAAGTAAACAAAAAATGCGTTAATTGAAATGGGTCAAATTGAGCCAAGGTCTTTCTCATTCTAACTTCATGACCTTTCAGCTTTGCAATGTAAATGGCTCCAAAGTTAACTAAACAATCATTTTGCGATGCAATTTCTTAAGAAACTTCTTAGAACAATGTGGGGATGTCCAAAGTTAAGGTGGGGCCCTCCACTCACAGTACCCACTAATCAGAAAAAAAATATAATAATAGTAATTTTTCAGATACATCAGTAAGAGGAATAAAGATTTTTATTGGAAAGAATTTTAAAATTCCATTCCCACTCAGAGAGAACAGACTCCAGGTCCCAAAGAGGAGTTGAGGGCAAATATGATAGCGTTCTGCTGTTTTAAATCTCATATATTCAAAATAGTTAGGATAGATATACAGCTACTTTCTCTTAATTCAATGAATAGAATAATTTGTTCTAATAGTGTTTGTGGACAGGATATCATGTCTGCATCTTGTACAATGAATAACCACTAAAACAATGTGCAATGTGTTAATTATTGCAACTGTCCTACTAATCAGTTTTGAAACTCTCATTGCTATTTGTTTCTCAATAAAATTATTTTAAAAATAAATAAAGTCATTTTTAATGATTTTAAAAATAAATGCATAAAACTCATGGATGTCAACATTGATCTGATCATTCATATAAGACATTATCATCTCACTTATCTTAGCTTTTTTTTTAAATACCAGACAGTGATGATTATGGAGCATTTTAAGAGTTTTGATCTAGTGTGGTAAAGGGGAAATTGTGGGCTTGTCTGTCCTAGCAGTGTCAAGCAGGGTAGGGCAGCCTGGGGTAGATTTTTGTGGTCCTAGGGGGTCCTCTAGATGGGTGGTCTATGTCATGGATATGAGTGGGTATTTCAGTTGTCTGTCAGGTTACCCTTCTAGCAGGTTATGTTAGAATAAAAAACATCCAGCTATGTTTGAAAATGGGATCCACTGGCCACGTGACGGCTCCCTTTTCTAGGATGAAGGTCAGCAGGAAGAAGCACAACTGACCGTAAAAAGCACAGGACCACAGTCCAGCTTACAGGATTATTGTGTCTGTAGGACTCTTAGGATTTCTTCTTTTCTTTTCGTTCCTCTGTCTCCCTCTCTCTCTTCCTCCTGTTCCCCCTGCCCTCACTCTCTCCTGGAGCGCTTGCTCTCACTTGTTCTCTTTTGTGACAATTTCAGGAAGTGAAAAAGTTTTGAGTAAAGTTTGGGTCGTGAAGTCAGTTTCTCTTAAAAATTTTTAAGCATATGAATGCCCTTGTTTATATTCTACTTTATTATTATTTTCTCCCCTCTTAAATTCAACTGTCTTATTTCAGATTATTTTATTTTTGTTTTTTTGTTTTTGTTTTTTGCGGAACCGGGGTTTGAACTCATATCCTTGCGCTTGCCAGGGAAGTATTTATTCCACTGAGCCATCTCCCCAGCCCCTACTTCAGATTATTTTAGCAAATTTTAATTAGTATAATATGTAATACCTCCTTAAATGTTAGTGTTTTTGTGTTGATGTTGTGGATAATGGATAGATTTAAATGAAACAATATGAATAATGAGCATTAGTTCTTTCAGGTAAGGGCATGTTGATGCTGCCTGCTCATCTTCCAGGCCCAGATGGCTGGGCAAGGATCAGGTACTCTTGTTTGTTTCTGATAATTAGAGAGGGAGGAACTCCCTCCCAACAACACCAAGCCATAGATCTGCCACTGATAGCATGATAGCCTGGCTTAATCAGACAGTTTTGAAAAACTGAATAGAGGCAAGGGAGGGGGGTAATGAAGGAGGGAGTAAAGTGATCAAAAATGACCATGGCACAATATACTTATATATACAAGTATGTGCACTAATTCCTCAGAGCCAATGTAACTATCATGTATTGCAAACATACACTAATTTTTAAATAAGCTTTCATTTTCCCAAGAAGCCGGTACATGGATGTGTGCATATAGAGTATAGTACGGGGATTAAACCCAGAAACTTGCACTGAACTACATCCCCAATTCTTTTCTAATTTGTTTCTATTGTTGTGCAGACAGGATCCTGCTCAATCACTAAATTGCCCAGGCTGGAGCTCAAACTTTCAATCATTCTGCCCCAGCCTCCTGAGTACTGAGATTATAGACATGTATCACCACACAAATCTAGTTGGTGTTTTGTTGTGATCTGCTTTGTGGAGTGGGGATTGAACTCATGGCCTTTGCTCTGAGGTACATAGCCAGCCTTTTGTGTTTTTTGAGACAAAGTTTTACTAAATTGCTGGACTCAAACTTGTAATCCTCCTGCCTCAATCTCTCAGTGGTGGGATTACTACATGTCCACTTCAGTTGTTTGTTAAGCTAGTAAAACTGAATTTTATAATTTGAAAAGAAAATGCTGAATAGAGATTGATTAGGGCAATGTTGATCCAGTTATTGCAACTAAGAGATAAAATTATACTCATGCCCACAGTAAGCAAATGAAGAAACCATGGAATGAAGCAGAGAGATAGGGAAAGAGTGAGTGAGGAAAAGACTGCAGAAGAGGGCAAGAGGTGGAGAAAAACAATGTTAAGAGAACTTACAGCACTGAGAGACAAAGAGGAGACTTTCCGTCCTCTTAACAGTGACAAACCCAGTCAGACAGATTTGGACCTTTGCTCTCCCTGTAGATTAGCAGAAAGTGTGTGCGTGCCCTACATGCCTCTATCAGTCTATAAGTGGTTTCTTTTCCACAGAAATTCAAGTCTTTAGAGTTGAAGGGAGACCATCACGAACTGTCACAAACAATATTTATGGATATAGCACAGATTGATGAGATAATCAGAGTCTCTTCTTTGCTCTAGAAAGTTATGAATGACAAGAGCTCTCAGCGGAGAGCAGAGGCCAATCGTGTCTTATTTTAATTCCAAAACATCTGTAACTGTGAACTGCAAAACCTTGTATGGCCAGCAGATACTTGTCATTATTTCCAAACTGGCATGACTAAACTTTATACATACTGATAAAGGAGGTTTATGGGAACATGAGATTGTCTCTAGGGAAACAGTTTCTACAGTGTCAGCATCATCATTGTCTTTTTCACTTTTATTCCTGTATGGGGGGCAAGTGTTCCACCTGTTCCTCCTACATCTTCCTGTCTTTTGAGAAGTGATGAGATTACTTACCACGTTTTAGCCTCATCCCTTAGCCTGATTTCACTAAATAGAGGAGCTCTGCTTGCCCGACAGCTGCCAGGTCTCTGACCCACTAAGAAATTGTGTCTGGACAAGGAAGTAACCCAAGAGAGTGCCACGTGTTCTGTAGTGGTTGGTTGGCTGTGCATTAAAGCACTCTGCTGTGCTTTGTTCCATGCTACATTATTGGGGGGGGGGGTAAAAATCTATGTGGTAGCCATAGAATGTGGTATGTGTTTTTTCTTCCAGTGGCTGATCCTTATTTTATCATCAGTTGACTTATTGCTGGGCAATAGTGTACTTCCCATGAACCAAAGCGGCTTTCCCAGCTCCCAGTGTCCCTCAGCTGGTATTTCCCTGAACATCCCACCTTCTCACCAGCTTACAGCACACCCTTGGCTTGCTTCATCAGGGTCTTGGGAAAGTACAAGAAGCCCTTCAGGTGTTCTCTAGGGTTGTTTTGTTTCCTTTTTCCAAGGATGCTATACCAGAGGCTTACTTATTGCTTATGTAATCCAGTGTTCTTTTTTCTAGAGGTTAAAAATAAGCATATTCAAAATCTATACATTGGACCTCTAGTTTTTGATTATTCAATTAGTTTTAGAGAAAAGCACTGAGAAGTACTTGTTTTGTCAATAGACTAGTTAATTTTAATACAGAATTTATCCTATTGTTAGAAACAACATTGACCATAAGCCATATATGTTTCTTTGTTTTCAGAAATACAAGTATTCATGAAACACCTAAAATTAAAATCTCATATATATATAAAAGATGTAGCTAATAAGTTTGAGTTTCATTGAGTGTGATATGAAGAGCAACAACATTGCTACTAATTTTGATGTTCACAGTAATTCCACAAATGTTTCATAAAAATCATTAATAACAATTACAAATATTAGGGGCTAGAGTTGTAGCTCAGTGGCATGGCACCTGCCTGACAGGCTCAAGATCCTGATTTTGATTCCTGGTACAAAAAAATGTAAATATTTATTTTGTTGCTTGGGTGGGGTTATTAGTATTTGAACTTATATCTTTTAAATGACTGTATCCAACAAAATTTGTGAATGTGATTACGTGAGAGAAGACTCAACAAAGAATACATACCAACAAGACACAGCATATGTGAGAGACACACAGAGAGATCTCACAGCTGTACACATAAAAGGTTAATTTACATCTACAGTGTCATATTCCTTTACTTAGGGAGACACGGGGATTTGCATCAGCTATTTCTTCACTGAATCTCACTTTCCAGCACTCAGGAATTTATCCACACGGATATGGGAGGTGTGCACACTCCCTACTTTCTTCCTGTTCTCTCCTCCTCCTCCTCTTCTTGCTCCTCCTTCTTCTCTTTTTGGAGCAATATGATGTCATTTCCACACACTCTAATAGCTACACACACACACACACACACACACACACACACCTACTGAAAAAAGAAAAAAAGTGTTCCAGTTCCTGCAATAAAACTCATTTTCTGTAGTTGTGATAGTATTTTACCAATTTTCACAGTGGTGCTAAAATACAAAACTGCAGTAAACTTTTTTTGAAATTATTTTTTGGTAATCTCTTTTATGCAGATAACACACTGATCTTTGACATAATATTCGAAGTGCAAGTACTCTTGCACTGAGGGTTAATTTCAACAAAGCAGGAGGGCTAGAAGGCTCTTTGGAGTTTACCTTTTCTAAGAAGAAACTAAATCTTTGACAGGATAGCAGATTTTTTTTTAAGGATCAGCAGATTTGAAGTCAGAAAAACTTAACTTTAACAGGTATTTTAAAATAACACAGAGTTTCAAGTTCATATTTATATATAAAAAATCTAAAATATTTAAAATAGAAAAAGCACCAATACTGAAATACATTTCAGTGTTTGAATTCTTTGATGATGAAACAAATTTGAACAGGTAATATGCTAACAGAAGATGTTTAGATTCCTGGACTAATAATATATGCAAAACAAAAGCAAAAGAAATTATACAACTAATGAATATTATCGAAGGACTCTAAGAAAACCCATTGATCAAAATAGGAAGCTTTGCAAAATGACATGAATATGGCATTGGAAGTGTATCCTAACGTTCTGTTTTCAGATGAGTGGTATGCCAATTGTAATTTTCAAGAGGAATAAACAATGACACCCAGTTTTGTAAATGATATATTTTCAACGATCTTAAATTGAATTTCAAGCTCCTGACGCTTCCATGTTTAACACTTGCAGACATCGAATGACACCTTCGAAATTCCCCTCATGTTGACCGGAAATGTGGTGCTCAGGAAGAGGCTCAACTATGAAGATAAGACTCAGTACTTTGTCATCATCCAAGCCAACGTGAGTACTTAATTTCTCTTACTTTCCTTCCATGAACTTATGAAATCAAGAACATGTATATTCTGTGGCATGCAGTGCTTTTTGTGATTTGCTTCCCTACTGGACCTCTTCCAGTGGTGGGCTTTATAGATTTTTCTACATGGGAAAAATAGATGCGATAGGGTTGGGGGAGTCAACTATTTTTATTCACTGTATTCTTCACCCTCAAAGCCAACCTCTAATGTGCTCCCTACACTCCAAGTATGTTTTTAGCACATAGTGAAATAGTCCTCAAATCTGAGAGCTATGGAAAGGTGACAGCAGTGTCACCTTGGAGGGATATTTAAAATTCAGATTTTTCTAGATCTTATCTCAGAGCTCCAAATAGAAATCTGAGAGAACTGAAGTGAACTAGCTATATTTCTATGGCTATGTAAAGGAGTTACATTGTTTTTTTCTATAGTTTAGGGAAGGGTCTACAGGGTGTTCAGGGTCTCACTACTACATCAGACTCATAGTGATTCTCCTGTTTACAGCCTCCCAAGTGCTGGGATTACAGCTACATGCCATCACGCCCAGTCTCAATCACCTGCTCAGTGGGCCTGGGGGCAGGACCAGTACGGCAAGCTCAGGGATCGAAGCCCCTGCCCCTGCGCCTGCTTGCAGATGCACTTCAGTCCCCTGAAAGGAGCTTCATTTTTATTGGATACATAAAAATCACTAGCTTTTGGGTTTTAACTTATGTAAAACAGCTTTTCTTAAATATTCCCTCTGGCTTTCCCTCACTTCAGCTTCCTACTTCTATGTGGAGTAAATAGAAACTTAAAGCCATTTGTTTTATGTCTGCCAGCATTTTCAGATTTTTCTGCAGTTAAGGGGCAGAATGAGAAGGTTGTGTCGCATGACTTGAGGAATCAAAGTATTTTGAACATTAGAATAATAAAGAGAAGTAAAATAGAATCATATTCCATCAACTAGTATGTATAAGAAGTGAGAGAAATTACTAAACATCTCTAACAAATAAAAAAAAAACTTTCAAAATAAAGCAGACCTCACTTCTAGAATGATTTAGATTAAGGAAATTTTGTTGCTCCTGTTTCCTTTCCAGCAATATAGAAATTAAAAGAATGAAGTTAGTAGGATGAATATTCAATTTTTCCGTCAGTAATATTCCATCTCTTGTTAGTTAGGAAAAGCAAGAGAAACACTTCCAAGGATTTATGTAAGTGATTTAGTGTCTAAAGACTCAGAGCGACTCTCATTATGTTATATTTTTTCTTTCTCTACTGCAAGTACCTGATAAGATAATGAAAGAACATTTAATGTATGTATCTGCCAATGAGTCTGTTAGGTGCTTCTAGCCATTTTGGTAAACTACAAGCTACTTTGGTACTAAATATTTCAACTCAAGAAGTCTATTCCAAGCATTCTATGGCTTTGCCATAAAAAAAAAAAAAAAAAAAAAAAGCAATCAGAAAATCCTCATGTCTGTCCCACATTCATTTTAAAATCAGGCTTCATATAATTTCATATTAGTGATTGGAGTTCACATTTTTCCTGGCTCCATGAGGCACAATCAGCATTTGTCTAATGCACTATTAATCGTGGTGCAGGTCCTAAATACTAAATGATGCACATTAGCACTTGTTTTCAGTTTGATCAAAGAATAGGTAGCACTCGAATGATTTATAGCAAGCAATTTTCAATTGAAGTGAAATCTCAGTTACCACCTCAAATTAGAGGTGTTTAATCATAATATTACTGCAGCTTAAATATTTAAACTTGGGCTGGCGAGATAACTCAGTCGTATAAAGCGCCTGCTTAGGCAAGCTTAAGCAGGTGCAGGGGACTGTGGTTCAATTTGACACCGTGTGCCATTGGTAGCCCTACCCTCAGGGCAAGCTGAGCCAGTCAAAATAAATAAATAAATAAATAAAAATAATAATAAATATTTAAACTTATGTAGGATAATAGTTTGTAAAGACTACTAGTATTGTAGCTGGGCTGTCCCCATGGCAATGTTTATCCTTGAATTACTGAGTCACAAGAGACACTAGGAGTTAGGGCTACAGCATATGAATTTTGGAGGGACATAGTTTATTTCATGCAGTGGTTTAACTATGATAGCTTTAAAAGGACAGATCCTTGTTTTTCATTTCCTGTCTTAGTTTGGTAATACAGTAAAGTTCTGTTGTTCTTTACTGTCCTTAAATTTTTGAAGTGTTATGTTCCGATAAGGCAAAGAAAGAAATTGGGAGGGAACCTCAGAAAGTGGAGAGAAGGAAATTTTCTCAGTAGTTGTTTCAGTTACTCTTCTCTCATTGCTCGTATAAATACTCAACACCCAAAATGAGGGAAGGAAAAGTTTATTTAGCTCAGAGTTACTGGAGGTTTCAGTTCATGCTCAGCTGGCTCCCAGGCAGAGTGACACATAGCAGAGAGCAGCCTTTCACGGTGGTGGCCAAGAGCAGAGAGAAAAATGGCGGCGTACCAGTAAATATGGCTACAGAGAGCAAGTCTGTCTCTCTTACGTTACATTCAGGCTCTCCGCCCCAGGCTGTGTGTAGCACTCACACCCACAATCCCAGCAGCACTCGGACCCATAATCCCAGCCTTGAATTATGAATTAATCACAAGCTATAGAGCTTCATCTCATTGACTGCATGAGGCTTTGGGGGGACAAATATACCCAAACCATAACAGTAGCTTTTACCTTCCATTGAACTGTCACTTATAACTGAATGAAAACTCAAGCAAAATGAAATTATACATACAATATTTAGAAAAATAATTATGTTTTTCTTATATTACAATTTAGAATATACATTTCATTTTGTTTTTCTTGCTAAACCTTCAACAAACAAGATATCCATGTGCTTATGGTAACATATGAATGTCGCTCTCTAAAATGGCTAATGAAAAGGGATTAGATATAGGACAGTGACTATACAAGGCTCCCAAGGAAGAGCAAGTCAGTTTGCAGGGGGAAAGGGAGGATAAAGAAAACTTGTAATAACATTTGCTTCTGCAGGTGAAAGTTGCCTTTTATATTTTTTCTCTGTACCCATAAAACTCCCTGCGGGAGGGCTCATGCACCCCTACTCTCAAAAGTAGCTACTTTTGGTGACATAAAGGAAGCTCACAGATTCCTTTTCCTCTGTTGACTCTGTATTATGTTGCATTTGAAATAATCCTTATATCAACTCTTGGGGGTTTAGACGCAAAATTAAAATTTAAACATTCCTTTTTTGCCATTATTTAATCATAATCTATCTCATAATGTATCAAGTGATCAAGAAATAGTAGAAGTACAAAGTTATTACATTTGCAATAAGGGTGTGCTTAGGAAAATCCTACGAATAGAGATTTCTTATTCTAAATCTTTGCCTTAAATTATTTCTCTATGACCTCATTGGATCGACCATATAGTGAAAGAGCATAACTGGGAAAGCTATTGCCCAAAACATATGGAAAATTTTCTTTTCTTTTGTTTCTTTGTTTTAATTGGTAGTTGAGAAGTAAGTATTCAAGTCTGGGAACGGTCACATAAAAGACATTTTTGAGCAGCATAAAAGACTAGTCTGTTGACCTAATTGTTTTCAAAAATACTAACTGGTGTATACAAGCATAAGATGAATTAACAACTTTAAAGTGGACGATTCACTTTAGTGAATAATGCAGTGTGTTGTGCTGTTTTACCAACAGCATGCTCACTGTGCTGCACATGACTACTTTAAGTCTCCAGACAAGTTTGTCGCCTCTCAAAGAGCTGGCTAGCACTGTCATCCGAAGGGCTCTAAGGTTGCCCAAAATGAAGGTGATGCTGTGGTAAGGAAAAATAATTTTCAGGGTGCATCACTTAGAGCACTGAAAAAGAGGTTCATCAGGCAGCGTTTGTGAAGTGCAGTTAGGAGAGAGTCGGCTCTTAGCGGAGCCATACGTTATCATCTTGGTTCCAGCTTTGGGGGCTCCATAGAAATTCTTTCCATATTTGTGGTGTCTTGAAAAATGAATGGGACAAGACATGCAAAAGGCAGCAAGGAGTGACATTATTAAAGGTGGGAGAAGAGGATGCCCTGCAGTTATAGAGTGAGCCCCTGAAAAGGTGACAGTGGCCTCAAGATTAGCGGTGGGGTCTCAGTGTCTAAACATCCTCGCTTGACTTCACACCTAGGTGTTCATAAGAAGAGCCTGTTGGGTTTCACACCAGCTGTAAATGAAGACCCTAACACAGCACTTTCTGACCAATCCTGGGTGGAGGGTTTGGACTCCGTGATTTTGCTCTGCAATAGACAAGTCAGGCCCACTCGCTCAGCATACCACACTGTGAGCTCCTGTCTCAGAAACATGCATTATATGACTTTAGCATGATGTTTTAAAGGTATATCCTATGGAAGGATGTACAAGGGCATCATCCCTTTCGATGACTATTTGGGCTTTTGTTACCTTTTGACTTTTATGTATGTAGTACTGTGAAGATACATGAAAGTGTGATTACATTTTTGGAGTTTTGCAGAATAGAATTTTAAAGAGACAGATGTGCTTTAAGATAATAACTGAGTACTATGAAAGTAAAAACACTCGTACATTCTGCCATTGTGACAACAAGCTGCCTCCGGCACCCTCACTCCGTAGTGGGTAGAGATGGCTCGGGTCGAACATTTTCTTCTTGTGTTCTTCTGCTAAACATTCTTTAGATAAACATGAACAATGTAAATGTCTAAAGAAATTACTATACAATTCCTGAGTTTTGATTAGGAATTCATTGGAATTTCATCTCAAAGAAACAAAACAAAAAAAAAAATAGTGGCTTTACTTTGACAGAACCTGATAAACAACCCCTGCCATAGGGTAAAGACAGCCACCAGAGATAAGCCATTTAATAATACTCACATGTATCGTTGCTAAATGAAATGACAATGTCACTTTACTTTTACAGTTTTCCCCCCTAAAGCACATATTCCTGGCATAGACATGAGAAAATATTAGACAAAACTCCATTGAAAAATACAATGCAAAGTATCTGACTAATGCTCAATTCTCCAGATCATCAGAAAGATGTAAATCTGAGAAATTGTAGCATCTAAAAGGAGCTTAAAGAGACACTATGACTGAATGGAATGGGCTATCTTGAAAACACTTATTCTACTCAGACTTCTTTTTCTTTCTTTCTTTCTTTCTTTTTTTTTTTTTTTTTTTTTTTTTTTTTTTTGTGGAAACGGGGATTGAACTCAGGCCCTTGTGCTTGCCAGGAAAGTGCTTATTCCACTGAGCCATCTCCCCAGCCCCAGAATGGGCTATCTTGGTTGAAATATTTGAGCAGAAAATAGGAATTAAGTACACATCAGGAAAATTTAAATTAAACAAGGATTTTAGTTATTGACAGTGTACGTACTGTCACAGCAAATTTGCACTGGAGGAAGGTAAATGGGTAGAGAACTCTACAGGGAAGAGAAGTGGTCAGAGAACATTGTAGCAGGGGAGAGAAACCAGACAGAGAGCTACTGAGCTGTAGAGAGGTGAGGATAGTGTGTGGAGGCAAGACAGTAGAGGTGAGGGATCAACATGCCTGTATCTGGGTTTCCTAAATACACCAGGGAAAGTAGATTGTCTTCTGGGTTCATGTTAACAAATGGTTTTAAAACTTGGAGCAAGTCTCTTCAGCCCTTCGGCTCCAACTTTTCCAGCAGAGATGGGGTGGGGACATCATATCTGTTGACCATTGCATTTTAAATGTTTGGTACCCTGCAATGAAAAGAAGCAACCCTGTACTGCCAAGCCTGACAAGAGTCCCCCACCCCACTTACCCCACTCCTTAGTACTGGGATTGAAGCCACCACTTTCAAGTTCAGCTGTATCCTCACCCGTTTTCTCCCTAGGTTTGAAATTGGGTATTGATAAATTCTAGATTGTTTAGACACTTGGGGTTGCCTGGAACCTGGAATCTTCCTGGCTAGGGCTACCAAGCTGCTAGGCTTACAGGCACACTCTGCCAGCCTCAGCTACAAAGGCATTTTAATCTGTCAATGGCTAGAGTTCCACTGTGGAAAGCCCAGAACAATGCAATACGAAGAACATACAGTCATAATCTTTTTTCTCCTCAAACACTTTTTTTTTTGTGTTGTTCTGTTCTTTTAGACAGGGTCTCACTTGCTCAGGTTGGCCTTGAACTCACTGTAGAGTCGATGCTCCCTGTAGAGCCAAGCTCACAGTAGTCCTCCTGTAACAGCCTCTCAAGGGCTGGGATTATGGACGGGAACCACTGTGCCTGGCTTCTTTTTAGATTCTTGTTCCTTGAATTTTTCTTTACATTATATGACAATTTCTTTCTCTGTTTTCTTTTTTTATATGTATATGGTACAGGGTAGCCTTAGGCAGCTCGAGCGTATAGTGATCCTCCTCTCCAGTGCTGGGATTACAGACACGTGCCACCAGGCCTGGTCTTGGTGACAGGCTCAGTGCACCCAGGGACAGGGCCAGCATGGTATGTGGTGCTGGGGATCGAATCCCAGTCCCTGTGTTTGGCTAAGGGACATAATCTGCTGAGCTATCTCGCTGGCCCCATAAGAATTTCATTCAAAATTCAAACATTGCAATCTTCTTCATAAATGGGTTAAAAGCTTTACATCTCAAAGGAACAGAGAAGGAAATTATTGGTTTATTTATTTATGTTGCATTTAGTGCAGGGTCTATAGGGTCTCACTATGTAGATCAGACTCATAGTGATTCTCCTGTTTTCAACTTCCCAAGCGCTGAGATTACAGGTGTGGGCCACCATGACCAGTCTCAACTGCCATCTCAGTGTACCCCAAGTCTGGGGCCAGCATGGCACTCTGGGGATCAACCTGTGGCCAATGCACTCTGCCTAAGCAGGCACTTCAGTCTGCTGAGCTATCAGGCCAGCCCTTATTTATTATTTTATTTATTTTTGTCTTTTTGAGACAGGGTTTCTTTATGCAGTTTAGCAGGGGTTTGAGCTCCTTTTGTATCCCAGACTGGTCTCTAACTTGCAATGATCTTCCTGCCTCAGCCTTCCAAGTGGTAGGATTATACATATGCAATACCACACCTATAATTTGTTATTTCAAAGTACATGCTCTCAGAAGAGGGGAGAGTGAAGAGCTACTGCTTTTGTGGCACCACCTGGATTATGTGAGGACCAGAGGGGGAGGGAGAGCAAGGGTCTGGAGTGGGAAAGACATCCTCTTGGAGTTTAATCTAGCAGAGAGAAACAATGAGGGCATCTTACCAGTACTGATTTTGTCTCCTTGATGATAAGGGTAACAAGTGTGCCATGCTAACGTGACTTTTAATACTAGGGGACACAGGCCTTGGATCACACAGGAACTCTCTGTACTGTTCTGATTCTTCTATACATTGAACTGTCTTAAATTTTTAAAAATTGGGTGTTGAGACACATGTCTGTAATTCCACCTACTTGGAAGGCTGAGGTGAATGGACAGAAAGCTTAAAACAATCTGGATAACTTAGCAAGATCCTGTCTCAGAAATTTTTAGCTAAATCTGGGAAACAACTAAAATGAGCATCAGCTGAGGAATTGATAAATCAGATGTGCTATTTTTATGCACTGTAATATTGTCCAACTATAAAAAAGATAAACTTGAGGCTTTGTTAGATAAATGGATGCAACTAGAGACTGTATGCATAAGTGGAATGTATCAGAACCGCATGTGTAAACAATGTATTGTTTCCCTAGTGTAAGAACCTGAAAGAGTAAAGAAGATCCAAAAGGTATATCAGATATTGTGAAAGGGAAAGAAACCATTCAAAAGGAAAGAACTAGGATGGAGGGAAGCAGAAAAGAAGGATGGGGGAAAAGATATGTACACAAGATAGCTAATTGTACTGTTAAATTCTATTGGTTTATTGAAAGGAACAGTTAGTGCTTAATTATTTCAACAATTTTGAATGCATACATCTGGTCACCTGAACAACTTTTTTTTTAGAACCGGGAATTGAACTCAGGCCCTTGCGCTTGCCAAGGAAGCGCTTATTCCACTGAGCCATCTCCCCGGCCCCAAACCTGAACAACTTTTAAAGCTAACATTATGCAATATAACAATTGTTAATTTTCCTATCATCTTCTTTTGAAATTGGGTTTTTTTTTTTGTTTTTTATTCTTTAACATAAATTTTTACAAATTGTACGGACAAAAAAATGGTCTATGGGGCCAGCAAGATAGCCCAGCAGATTAAAGCACCCGCTTAGGGAGGTGCAGGGGTCGGGGTCTGATCCCTGGCTTTCCGTACCCGCCTGATCACTGGGGTGCGCTGAGATGGCAGCTGAGCCTGGGTGTGGTGGTGCAGTGCTTGTGAGGCTGAGGACAGGAGGATCACTGCAAGTCCGATCTATGTAGTGAGACCCTGTAGACTGTGTACTAAATACTTTAAAGAAAAGAAAAAAGGTCTGTGGAGGTGTATCAGTGGTGCAGCGCCTGCATCACACATAAGAGACCCTATATTCAACAAGCAGCGCCTCAAAAGATTAATGCTGGAGTAGCACAATTTGCTGGTATAAATCTTAGCAATTGTGCATTTCCTCCTTAACTTTGATGACAAAAATATCCCATTCATTCCTAAATCAGCCTTCCTAGTAAATTAATTGAATAAAATTTAGATTTTTTTTTGTATAATCTGTTTCAAAAGACTTAATAAAGAAAATTCCCAAAGATGACACATTTATGCCATTCCTTGTAATACTGTAAAAGGCCTAACATGTGGAGGTTTATCTACTGCAACCTGCAGCTAGCACAGCAAATTTGAAGGTTAAATGGATTTACTTACATTCCAGGTTCATGATCTCAAATTTTGGTCTGAACAAGTTACTAATAAATCATTTAAATAAGAAAAAGAGAGAGAGAAGAGGGGCTGCAATGTAGTTAGTACCTATACCTCACGCGTTGGTCGGTGCTTCTTACAGGACCGTGCTCAGAATCTGAATGAAAGGCGAACCACCACAACCACCCTCACGGTGGACGTCCTGGATGGAGATGACTTGGGCCCAATGTTTCTTCCTTGTGTCCTTGTGCCAAACACTCGCGACTGCCGCCCACTCACCTATCAAGCTGTCATACCCGAGCTGAGAACTCCGGTAAATACATTGTCGTCGTTTTCTTTCTTTTCTTTTCTTTTCTTTTTTTTTTTTTTTTTTTCTTCTATAATTTAGGGAAGGGTCTACAAGGTTTTCAGGATCTCACTACTAGATCAAACTCATAGTGATCCTCCTGTTTTACGGCCTCCCAAGTGCTGGGATTACAGGCACACGCCACTACACTCAATCTCAATTGCTATTTCAGCACGCCTTGGAAGCGGGACCAGCACGGCAGGCCCGGGCATCAAAACCCCGGCCTTTATGCCTGCTTGAAGGCGTTTTTATCTGCTGAGCTATTTGGCCGGCCCTGATTGTCATTTTCATTTCACATAAACTTCTTTAAATTCCATGGGATCCTACTGCAATACATGGTAGTCATTGTAATTGATAATAGCAAAATTAGGGAAATGTTAAACTGTTCCCACACTCCAAGAATTAAGCTCTGCTTTTTCCAAAATTTACATATATATATATGTAAATATATATATTTCAAAATCAGAGGATACAATGTAAACTTGTCACTTAGAGTTCAGTGATGTATTGGAGATTATACTTGGCTGTTTGGAATTAGGAGCTAACAAGTCCGGAATTCAAACATCCCTCCTGTAAAGACACATTTTAAAGAGATAGGGATGAAGAATGAATATATATTTTCTTTTCTTTTTCTTTTTTATTTTATGTATGTGGTACAGGGTCTCACTACACAGCTCAGACTCATAATGATCTTCCTGTTTTCAGCCTCTCCAGTGCTGGGATTATAGGTGTGTGCTACCATGCCTGGTCTCGGTGGCCAGATCAGCATGCCAGGACCTGGGCTGGAATGGCCTGTGGTGCTGGGTATCAACTTCCAGTCTGTGTTCTTGCCTAAGCAGGTGCTTAGTCCACTGAACTATCTCGCTAGCTCTTGAATACATATTTTCAACATTCAATTCTGAATTTTAAGAAAGTCTAAAAGAGCTATAAATTCTTTTCTGTGTAGACTTCACATCTTGGTTCTCCCTAGATGATAAGTGTGTGTACCTAAAAATATGAATTGTAAAGTAAACAGATACCTGCTGGGACTGAAATAACAACTTCTCTCCTAAAAGTGAAGAAAATATAAAATTCTGTTTCAGCTAAGTAAAATTCCTAGGACTCATCTACTACACTAGTTTTTTGTTTTGTTTTCTCTGGAAAGTACTCAGGGCTTTGTGTATCCAATATAATTCTCAATGTCAGAATTTGTTTGAAAATATTTGAATTTTTTTGCTCAAAATATATGAGGTGGTTTTTCAGTGTTTTTCCTATATCTTGAGATTTTAAAGAAGAAAACAAGTGTATTCTGCTAAATGTATAATTGGGTAATATTTCATTCCCTTCAAAGTTCTTGGTGAGTGTTATATGTGTAAGTATTAGTCATAGTATATCTTAAATAATTACTTTGTGTCTAATAATATTAACAATAGCTAGTTAAGTTGATTTGCAGGACCAAAAAAGCTGGGGTGAAAATAATCATTAAAATTCTACTGATGTCCATTGATAGTAGATGGTACATCATATTTTGAGCCAAATGATGTGATTGTGAAGACAAAAGGGATAATCAGGACTTATAGGAGAAATCAGTCAGTATTACCCAAATTCATGTCATGATCTTATTTTGTTGAATATCACTAACAATAATTATCTTTAAGTTTTTCTTTCTTTTGTTAGAGGAAGACAGGTGATAAAACACAGATCTTTGGTGTTAATTTATGTTTTTTAGTTCAATTAAGTGCTTAATATATTTATGAGTTCCTCAGAAAAAGAGCCATCTGTAATCACAATAATTTAGTTAAGTGAATCAGTCTGATGACTGCTCAACAGTACTTAATAGGGCTGGGGAGATGGCTCAGTAGAATAAGTGCTTGCCTGGAAAGCACAAGGGCCTGAGTTCAATCCCTGCTTCTGCCAATAAATAAAAATAAATAAATAAATAAATAAGCAGTAACTAAGTAAGATTGAGGCTGCTATTTAAGACTCAGAATATACTGACAATTTTATCAAAGATCATTAAGCATTCTTTTCTCTCAGATGACTAACTAGGCATTTTGGGGTCTAAACAAATCATAATAACAGCTAACTAACTGTTGTATAGAATCTCCAATTTGTTGGGAACTGGAAGTTCTGTTGAACTCTGCACAGTATCAACTGGTTGAATATACATGAGGATTTTTTTTTTATTGTTTTTGGTTTTAGTAGTGCTAGGGATTGAATGAAGGTCTGTCTCCCCTAACTAGATCCCTAGTACTTTATTTTTTTAATTTTTGAAATTTTCAGTGTTTACTTTGAGACAGCGACTCTTAAACCTCTCAATCACACAGGCTGGACTTCACCTCCCAGCCCTGCTGCCTCACTATGCCAGAGTACCGGGATTGTAGGCCTGTGCTGCCAGGCGGGATGCAAGGGTCCTTTGGAAGAGGTGACACTGACACCACTTCACAGATGAGTTCAGAAAAGAAGAGACTATATAACTTCTCATGATCACACAGCTAATAAATGGATAAATAATCTTAAAACCCCAAATTTATTTCATGCTTAAGAAAATAAATAATATACCATATATTTAAGGTCCAGCTTTATGTACAGTGAGTGGGTGCATTTTTCACAGTTGGGTTTAGTTAGAGATTACTTCAGCAAGTGGATGCTGTATAGGTTGGGGTGCCTGTGGTTCACCCTCTACGCTGCTGAACTGTAATTTTTATATTTTGATTATTAGTACCTGAGGAAGAACTAGTCTAAGGATAAGTCACTCAGTTTTCAGTTGGCAAAAAGGTTCCAGTGGGATATATTAGTGATTATAACATAAGACCGTTGACCTCCACTCAATAAATTCCTCATGTACCGGGTCCTATGTGAAATAAGAAGGGACTCTAGGCATGAAGCATTCTTGCTGGTATTATTTAAAAACGAGGTTTTCAAGTGGAGATCAGTGAATGGTTGCCTCTACAAGAATATTTGTGCCAACCTTTAAAACTATGTTTCTAAATTTATTGTTTTGCTAAGATTTTAAGATAACCCATCTTTGCTCTTCATCGTCATTTTCAAAAGATTCAATCACTGCTTAACATTCTATGAAACATGATTTTAGTTTTGCATAGTTCAATAAAAATGACATATATGCACTCATTCATTGAAGAATATTTTATTATTAAAATAGAGAAAGTGATAATTTTATTTGCAATTCTAGAATTTTATTTGACTACATTTTGTAGCAATCTACCAAACTTAGTGGCTTTAAACTGTAACCATTTAATTTTTTCCCACGGAACAGTGATTTTGGGCAGCAGTTCAGGGCACATCAGATCTTGTCTTTGAGTAGCATCATCTCATTACTTCCTTTATCACTGAGTACTTCTTTCAGGATGGTTAACCTAGCAGGTGAGGAAGTTGCTGCTGTCCACCTAGGGCTGTGGGCTGAGCCTTGCTTGGCCATCTGCCTAGCTCTCTGCTAAGCAGGGGCTCTCATAAAAACTTCTTTAGAGGAGAAGGCATAGTGTATAATGAAGTAGTTTGGGATTTTCCAGTGTCATTTGTGGTCTAACCAAGCTGCAATGTTCCTTAAGTGATAGAAATCCTCCCTGACCCTGAAGAAGGTCCAGTACCATGAGAGAAAGCCTGCCTAAGAAGGACAGTTGTACTATGGGAAACTTTGAGAGTTAACAAGCCCTAGTTCTGTCACCAAGCATTCATGAACCCTTCCACATCATTATTAGTAATCTGTTCTAAACTTCTAGCAGCGCAAATTGGAAATTGTTTTTATTTCACGTCCAATTTGCTATATTTATGAATACCCCTTTACTCTTTTTGTTCTTTCCTTTGCTACTTTTCCTTATCTATTCTGGTAAAATTTCAGGATGCTGAGGGAGAAGACTAACCATGAGTTCTAATTGGATATTGCAACCTTTCTTGAACTAATTTTTCAAATTTTGAAAGCTTTGACACTTATTCACCTTTTGTGTTGATGTGAAATTTTCTACCAATTACTTCAGTGGTATTCTTAACCTCACTATCATTCCTGCAGAATTTACAAGCTTCAAAAAAACTAAAAAGGTAGTCTAGTACAGTTTTTAACTCATGAGCTAGGATGTAATAAAGTCCTTTATATTAAAAGTTTAATGAATACATGTTTGTGATAGATTTATTCTACAAATGTATATGTATATTACATATAATTTCTCTACTACTGAATGCCATTCAGCAGAATTTAATGTGTTTGTAGATACTAAAATTAATAAATAGATACACCTGATATGTAAATAGATATGCCTGGCATTCCAAAGGTATTAAGCAATTCCAAGTCTTCTGTTAGATATTTGTTATTAATTTGATAAATAAACTACTGAAATCTAATATATGCCAAAATCTATACTAATGGAATGACCAAGACAAGTAGGACAAAATAATTCCAAAATGCATTATCATTAAATTTATTTTTCGTTTCTTAAAGCTGTTATTATATCTATAAAATCTAGGTATCATAAGTGTTAGGAAAAACAGTAGACTTTTGAGTATAGGATACGAGGCACAAAATTTTCTCTATTTTCTAGTGCAGGGTTGATCAAAACATGGTCAATTTTTCTTATTTTTTTCAAATTAGAATGATAGTATGCATTTCATCATTTGTTTGGTTAGCTATTTAATGCAGATTAATTTATTATTAAATAGAAACACTATGACATGTTTCTCTGTATATTTACCTTACATACCTTTCTTAAATGACTCTAGCACTTGATCTTTGGTACTTAGGATTAGCCCCCCAGGAGACATAGAAATCTCCCTTCCTCACTCATCTTAAAGCCTCCTGGGACAGTTTATGTGTAAATGCTCCTCTAATGCCTTGTGGGGTAATAGGTCATAGGTTATAGGTGGGACTTTGAGGAGGTAACTGATCATATGTGAGTTACACTCTTGGGTGAGCCAGTGTAGCAACATGTGCAACTAGGAGATGAGATCCATTCAGAAGAGACCATCTCTGGCGCCTCGCCTGGAAGGGTTTATCTTCTTATCTACTCTTCCCGCTGTCCTCTCCTCCTTCCTGTCCCACATTCCCTGGGCAGCTGCCTTCTGTCATGCTACGAGTGAACCCAACTGAACTTCTTCTTTAATTGTGGGTATCATTGATGAGGAAAACAACCACAACCCCTTGGATTCAATGGAATAATTTGTACTCACAAATACCACCACTGGAGTCTTTGTCATAAAAAGTCTAGTTTTACTATAACCATCAAAGGTGATTAATCTGATTTATTTATATTGTTCTCTCCCCTCAGGGAAGCTTTGTCAGATATTAGATGAATAGCTGTGATTTCCAATGATGTATGTTTATAATTTCTTCTTGGCTCATACTTTCATTAAATGTATTATGATCTCAGAATTCTCCCTTGCCTGGCTTTTATAATACTGCTAGTCTTTTTCCCTTGCATGATGGCCTTGGGTTTATGTTCTTCAACTTCTGATGGCTTTTATTCATATATTTTTATGGAAATTGTTGCAGTTAATCAATTAGCTTGTTTTTGTATGTATTTAGTATAGTGTCTACATGGTATCACTACACAAATCAGACTTGCGGCGATTCTCCTGTTTTCAGCCTCCCAAGAGCTGGGATTACAGGTGTGCGCCACCACACCCAGAGTTACTTGTAAACTCATCACACCTCTGGGGCAGGGCCAGAACAGCATGCTGGGGATGGAACAATTAGGTGTTTGTAGGTAGTATCTCCCTATATAGTTTTGGCTGGCTTTGAACTCCCTTTGTACCGCAGGTTGGCTTCAAAATCAATGCAATCCTCCTGCCTCAGTCTTCTCTTTCTGCTGGGACAAAATACTTGACACCAAAAATGAAGCAAGGAAAGATTTATTTAGCTCACTGTCAGTGGAGGTTTCAGTCCATACTGCTTGCTCCAAGGCAGGGCAGCACATGGCAGAGAGCAGCCTTTCCTAGCTGTGGTAAAGGGCAAGACGGCAAAGGGAGTGGCAGCAGCTCAGGCAGCTAGTTATCCTCTCTCCCCTCCTCACATTATAATGCAGGGTAGCTGCCCCAGAGTATTCATGCCCATAATCCCAGTGTTGGATCATGAATCAATCACAAACTCCAGAAGGCACCACAGGACTTCTTTAGGCTTTGGGAGGACAAATAGACACAAACCATAACACACAGCCTCCTAGTAGCTGTAGTCGCCTTTGAAAGATCAGAGCAGCTGAGCTATTCTTTAAGCAGCATCGTCTGGTTACCTCATTAATCACTGAGCACAATTTCAGAACCACTTCAAGTGCTGGAATGACAGGACGCATACCTGGCTGAAGTTAAGCACTTCATTTATTTATTTGGGATTCAACTTTATTTTTTTGTCCTGAATTCTTCCAGACTTCTTTTTTCACTAAGATTATCTATGTATAAGTAGATAGACCTTCTAACTTGAATTCACATCTGAGTTTCAAGTGTCTGGGTTTTTTGTTTGTTTGTTTGTTTGTTTGTTTTGCTTTATTTTGTTTTGTTTTTTGGCAGAACCAGGGATTAAACTCAGGCCCTTGTGCTTATTCTACTGAGCTATCTCCGCAGTGTCTGTTTTTATTTTTTTCAGAATATTTTTTACCAATTTTCCTATAGGTGTTTTCTCCCTTTTTGCTATGTTTTGACACACCTACCCTTATTTTCTGGTTACATGCTATTAGTAACTTTGGTAAAACTGTTCATTTCAACTGAAACTTCGCTGAAAATCCAACTCAGGAATTTTCTACAAATACTTTGTGTGTTACCTATGAAATGTTACTCAAATGTCTTTGTTTTGTGTTTAGCATCCCAAATTAGCCATTCAGAGAGACTTCCTCAATGCTGAGCTTGCAGTCTTCTATCTTCTCCATTTATATTAATACTACATCAACATATTTAAGAAATATGCTATTGTTGTGACCCTTTATGGTGCAAAATACAAAGCCTTAATGTTTTCTCTTGTATTTAAATGTATCCTAAAGCTTTTAAGTGGTCATCCAAATATTGTTGCATCTGACCATTTCTCCATTGTCTTCCAATCATTTTTTTTTAATTTTTAAATTTTATTTATTTATTTATTTGAGAGAGAGAGAGAGAGAGAGAGAGAGAGAGAGAGAGAGGCCAGCTCAGCCCACCAGGGGGCAGGGCTGGCTGGCATGTGGTGCTGGGGGATTGAACCGCGGTCCCTGATGCTTTTGCTAAGCTTGTTCTAAGTAGGTGCTTTAGACCACTGAGCCATCTCTCCAGCCCCTGTCTTCCAATCATTTTGAACCCTCTCTAGAACATCTTTTAGGAGTCTGTGTAAGGTTGGCTTTGACATCATGAAATTCTTTAGTTGCTCTTTGTCATGGAAGTATTTCACTTCTCCATTAAACTTGAAAGAGAGTTTTGCAAGGTATAGTAGCCTGGGCTGGAATTTGTTTTTGTAGAGGACTTGAAGTACTCTGCTCCATGCTCTTCTTGCCTTTATGATTTGTGAAGAGAAGTCTGCCATTATTCTGATGGGTTTCCCTTTAAATGTGATCTGTTTCTTTTCTCTAGCAGCTTTCAGTATTTTTTCCTTGTCTTGGATTTCTGGGATCCTGACTATTATATGTCTTCAGGTGTTTTTAATTGGGTTGAAGTTATTTGGAGTTCTATATGCTTCGGTTACCCAAGTGTCAAATTGTTTTCTCATATTTGTGAAGTTTTCTGCTATTACTTCTACCCATATTCTTTTTATATCATTTGTATTGAGTCCTTCCTTCTCACTGATACCTATTAGTCTCACATTGTTCATCTTTACATCATCTTGTAGGTGATAAATTATTTTTTCCTGCATCCTAGTTGTTTTTAAGAAATCTTTTCTTACCTTTCCCTAGCTGCAATGACATCTTCAAGATCTGAAACTCTATCTTCACTTTCACTCAAATGGTTTTGCAAGCTTGTGATTGAGATTTTAAGTTCCTCTATATCTCTTTGGCTCTGCTTCATGCGATCTATTTCTTTCCTATATTGCTCATTCAAGGAATCCGTCATTTTTCTAATCTCCTTTAATTTTTTTTATCAGTGTCTTCTTGAGAAGCAGTTATTAATTCTTTTACTACAGAGATTACTTCTGATCTAACTTCCTGTATATGTTTCTGCATTTGATTCTTCAGACACGGTTAATTCAGAGATTTCTTCTTTTATTTCAGATCTGAGTTTTTCTATACCTTTCTGCTATTGTTTCTTTACTTCAGACACTATTGATTCAGACATTTCAGCAGTGTGATTCCCAATTTGTTCTATGTTAGTGTCCTCTGCACTTGTTCTGGGTGGACATGGGGCCTGAGATTGCATTTTGCTCCTTCTCTTTGTCATTTTGTATAACACTGTCTTCTGACCTTTGGTGTAGAGCACTGGTACAGTTATAACCTTAGCATCTACTGAAATTTAGCTACAGATCTACTGAGTTTGAGTTCATCCAGTTGTGCTTGACTTGGGTTTGGCTGCTGTGCTCAGCTCCGTCCTGCTGCAGCCCTTGTTAGTGAACGTGTTGTGCCCTTCTGGCAAGATGTTTTGCTCTTGGATTAGTTGGGTGGTTCTGGCCCCTAGTCTCTCTGCAGAGACTTCACCGGCAGAGTTTCACCCCAGGTCTGCATGCAAGGCCTGGGCTGGGTCTGGAGGGGTCTGGGGGGTGCGGGGGGTGCATGGGAGTGCAGAAACTCTCCCATACACTCACCAGGCCTGGGCTTGGGCTGGGTCTGGAGGGGTCCAGAGAACGCAATAGAAGGTCTCACTCATGGGGCGGGCCAGGGCTTGGATCAGGGAGGTCCAGCGGGTGCAGGGGAGCATGGAAGTTCTTCCACACATCTGCTGGGCCTGGGCTTGGGCTGGCTCCAGAAGTGTGGAGGGGTCCTATGAGTGCGGCTGAAGGTCTCACCCATGGGGTGGGCCTGTGCTTGGTCTAGGGAGGTCCAGTGGGCTCAGGGGAGCACAGAAGCTCTCCCCTACACTTGCTGGGTCTGGGCCTGGGCCTGGGCTGGCTCCAGAGGGGTGGAGAGGCCTTCCATTGTCTTCTGTAACTCGCATAACATTACTTACCTGGTTACCTATGACTGTGCATATGGCCCTGAACTTCTCTGAGAAAAACCCTCCCCGCTCTCTACTTTGTTTCATATGTTAAGTTTATATTTGTTATTTTGGTGAAATGGGTTTGTTCTGTCCCCCCATATTGATACTCTAAATGTTGAACTCTTCATTGTAGGTACACATTTATTTTATTCCCTTTTGGAGATAAATTTCACTTTTTCATTGTATTATACATCGAAACCCACTGGATTCATAGAGTAGATAGTCAGTAAGTGGTAAACTGAATTAATTCATCAATTAAAACTGCTACAAAAATCTTTAAAGTTTTAAAATAGCTTAGCCTCCATTGGAAGGATTTCCTTCAGGTAGGGAACCAATAAGTGATGCATGTGAGGTTAGATCTTTCACAGTCTCCACTGAGTTACAATTCAGCACCATTGTCCCAGACCTTCATTCAAAACATTTGCTTTTCCTTCCAAAAAAAAGTTCCAAATACTGAATTAAATTCTTAGTCTATAAGCCAACTTTTTCAAAATGTTTCCTGAGGCGTTCCTTTGGGGCCACTGATGAATGAAGTACAAATCAATTGCCAGTTCCCTAACTAACCGCAAACTCTTAATGACAGGGCTGTTTGTTAGAACATGCTGAAGGAAAAAATTGATCAATAACACATCTAGCCTCAACATCCTGACGTCGGCTGCTTGTTCCTGTCACTACCAACTGCACACACAGGCTTCTCAGAAACCAATGATGAAAGGAACTTGAGATTCCACCTAGGGATGTAGTGGCACAAGGACTAAAGCCACAAGAACAAAAACTAAAAAGTAGAATTTACCAAGAGCCTGTATGAGTGTGTTATAATTCTGAAAGTGCTGAATGTAAAATCCCAGAACAGCGAAGGAATTCTTTGTTGTTTCAACATTGCTCAAAATTATAGTTTAGTAGGTTACTTTGTATTTCTATTTATAGATGATGTGAAGATATTTGTCATTTTAGGTAGAACAAACAGAAACAAAGTAGAGGAAAAAATGGAAGGAGCATTGTAACTATTCTGCAGAATAACATATTTGAAATATACTATTTCTTAGGGAAGGACAGTTCAAAGGATCATTTTACATTAATAATTAAACTGCTTTTTCCTATAAAATATACACAGCAATATAGGATATTGAATATACTTCACTTTTATGTTGTTTTTGACTTTTGTTAATCATATATTCTCAAATCATCTAGTGGGCTTACCAAATTGTGTAGAAAAAATTTACAAATGTTTTTATCATAACAGAGTGAGTTTGTTATGATAAAAAATATTATAAAGGCTCAGTGTGTGTTGAAGTCCAGTTTATTATTGAGATTATTGTACCATGTTTCTGAACCTCAACTTGTATTTGTTATCTGCATGGTACACATAATAATACATGTAATCAATAATATATGTAATTTTCATGAGTACTGCAAAACAAAATTTATGTAGTGCAAATAGTTCCTAGGAAGTATTAAATTTCTTTTTTTTTCTTTTCAAAGTTTTATTGATAAACATATAGCAATGAGACAGTTTCAAATCAGATCAAAAGTACAGTTTCAACAAGTAATACACTGCATATATTCTTCTTAGTGGTTAATTGCTGTACAAGATGCAGACTTGTGATCCTACTTACAAACACCATTACAACAAATCATTCT
>NW_004524581.1:4060442-4104618 GCF_000260255.1 Octodon degus | reverse complement strand
TAGCTTTTTGGTCTGAGAAGGTCAGTGAAATGCCCTCAGGATTTATTCTGAGATCCTGTGCCTCAGATTGTAGAAACTTTGTCAGTGTCAGCTATTTAAATTTCAATAATATTCTAATTATCACTCTCACCTGAATTACATCATCAGGCTGGCTGTTTGCTTAGAAGCTCAAAAAAAGCAGCAACTAATTCAAATTAAATAACATTTGCTATATTTAACTGAATCCCAACTTTACAAACTGAGTTGAGGATATTGATATGACCTAATTTATTCTGATTCTGCTATTCCTAGTTAATGAAGTCTAGTGTTGACCTTCTAAAAGACAGTAATACATTTACTTGGAAGAATAGTAGCAGTAGTGTCTATAAGGGGACAGAGTCAGCACTGCCAAATGTTGGTGCCAAATTAATTATGCAATGCATTATTCCTTTGGGGAGAGGCAGGAACTGATGCAAAATGCCACGAAGTATAACTGCAAGCCAAAAAATATATATGCATGAATCATGTTTAAATGTTGTCCAGAAAGCACTCTTTTCTTTTGCTCTGTGTGTGTGTGTGTGTGTGTGTGTGTGTGTGTGCATTGTGTGTTTATTAAATAAAAGAAACAGTGGATTCTTTAGCAAGTTTTTCCAGTTATGCCACAGAGCCTGCGATCATGCCTCAGGGTTTCTTCTGCAGTAAGGCTAGGAATACCACATGTAACATTTGGAATTCTGTATTTTTCCCACAAGAGTATAAAGTTACTGTAATGATTTACTTTATGATAAAGCAATTGTCTGCTAATGACAGAAACGTTTAAATGCTGTATCTATTAAAATACAGAATCTCACCATCCTCAAAGTTTAATCCTCAGGATAAACATGCCTTTGAATAGAAATAAAATATCTGGAGACTCCCTAAGGCTGTCACATTTCAATCTTATTTGTTTATTTATTTCTATTTCGTGTAAGTCGCGTGTCCATGGCCTATACGAGCAGGAAGTATGAGAAGTTAGCGACGCAGTCACACAACCTGACATGGACAGCTTTACAGGCATGAGGAGCGGCAGTCTGGGGAGTATAAGCCGCACGTAGGTGATTTGGAGACTGAGTCAGGATCAGCCATCTGGACAGACTGCAGGAAGAGCATGCTTTTAGAAAAAAAAATTATTATTATTATTATTTTGTGGAACCGGGGATTGAACTCAGTTCCTTGCGCTTGCCAGGGAAGTGCTTATTCCACTGAGCCATTCCCCCGACCCAAAAAATTAATTTTTAATTATTTTTTTAATGTATTTAGTACATGACCTACAAGGTCTCGCAATGTAGATAGGACTCGTAGTGATCCTCCTGCTTTCAGCCTCCCAACCCCTGGGATTACAGGCACGGGCCACCACGCCCAGTCTCAGTCACTGTCTCTGCACACCCCGGGGGCAGGGATCGATCCCCAGGCACTGAGCTCTGCCTAAGCAGGTGTTTTAGTCTGCTGAACTATCTAGCCCGACCCACGTGTACTTTTTGTCCTTGAGTTGAATGTGAATTGAAAGAAGAGGGCAGCTGACCACCCAGCTTAACCCAGGTGCTCACTCTTTCACCATGGGAACAATCTGCGACGGCAGTGTGCACGCTGATCTGCCTGGACACACTACCTAGACATTCTGTTGAAAACTGCTAAATGTCACTGTGCGAGTGTTTATTTCAATCAGATTAACATTTGTGGGAGTGGGCTGTGAGGAGAACGGATCACATTCATGACGTAGGGGAGCCTTGTTCAATTGGTTGAAGGCTTTAAGAACAACTGAAATTGTCATTTCAAAAATAGGGGGCATTCGGCCAGGAGTTACCCCTTAGACTATCCAGATTATCTACTTGGGTCAGGTCTTAGCCGGCCTGGCTCTTGGCAGATTGTGGACTTGGCAGCCACCACAATCACATGAAGTAACTCCTCTGTATAAACCCTACCTCTGCCCTCTCTAAACATACATAGAAATCTATCTAATTTCTCGAAACAGAGATACTGTTAAGAGGAAATGAACAGGCGAGGCTGAAGCACTGACGGCCAAGGCAAATATGAAATTGAGCCATCAAAATTCTTTCCTTGAGTCCTGCTGCAACTTTCCATTTGATCTGCCTGAAACATAGTCAGAATTGCATGAAAAAATAGAGATTAGGGAGACTCAAGGAGGTTTCTTTTTGTCTGTTAACTTTCTAATGTATTTATTCTAAGATAATCTTTGTGTCAGCTAAGACTATTGAATGAATCAACACATTCTGAAAATTGAAATACTCAATTTTTGCCATGAATTCAAAAGTTGAACACTATCTATTTTAGACTGTATTACATGATCCAAGAGTATTAAAAATGCAGAACTATTACTTTCCAGTAGTTTTCTCTCTCTCTCTCTCTCTCTCTCTCTCTCTCTCTCTCTCTCTCTCTCTCTCTCTCTGGTCTGCTTTGGTAAAATTCCACCTATAGAGATTTCTGTTTTTCAAGGCTTTGGCTAAATTTCTTTCACTAAATCACAAAGACTATAAGGAGAATAAGTGATCACCCATTTTCTAGAAATGATAAGGCCCTGTTGCCTTACATCAGCCTTATATCTGTCCCCCCTGCTCCCTGATACTTTTTCTGATTTTGAGGGTTTTTTTCCTTTATATATGCCACACTCTCTCAGATGAATACAGAGGTCCTTCAGGGTCCTTTTCCAGAAATAATCCTCTCTGATATTTCCTGGTGCTGACTCTTTTACCTATTTAGATTTCAGCTCAAATGTCACCTCCTCAGAGAAGTCTTGCTTCTCTAAGCATGTACCCCACAGCTTCCTCCAGGAATTAGATAATGCACAACCCAGTTTCATTTTCTGCATATTATTTGAATATCTCAACTTTCTTGCTTATTTAATGTTTATTTATTGAAATAAATGGGAAATTTCCTTACCAGTGCATATATATTGTATCTTTTAAACCACTCACATGTTTTTTTATGAATGTGTCTTATGTGTCTGTTTTATATCTTGACATTCTGCGTAATATAGTAAAGTCTTCAATTGCGTGAAAAAATTTACATAACATATTTTTCTATAGGAGGTAGATTTTCTGTGATTATTTTTTGTGCTAGCAAAACCAATTTAAGTAACATATTTTGTATTTTTGGTTCTTCTTGGTTAAAATGTAAAATGAAGGAAGTTATAATTTCTTTTAATAGTTCTAAGTATTTTGATGAGTTTTAATGTCCCAAGATTAATGAGAACTCACAGAGATCATCAGGAAAACAGACGTGTGAAGAATGCTGGTAAAAATTAAAAAGGCTGCTTGCAAGATTATTCCATGCATGGCTTCTGTTTTTCAAAACCAGAATATTAGAGTTTGCTTCTTGGTAAAGCTTTTATTTTTTTCTGACAGAATCTTGTGACTCCAGTGCTACAGCTGAAACACAATCTGACTTCTAGACAACCAAATAGTATCCTATAATCACACTCTGTTTCCTAAAGTGTATTCTAGAGATACACAAAGAAGGAAAATAAATACACCATGAGTGGAGCCTATGATTTATTCCAAATCATGTTTGTTCCTGGTGTCTTCAAGGCCTTTAGAGGACATCTATACAAGACATGATTCTCATGTCTACCTTGATTTCTTCCAGTCCATTGTCCAAAAGCAGTTACAGGGTTCTTCTCAAAGCTTAAATCAGCTCATGATACTCTTTCCTGTTAAAATACTCAGATGTCTCTGAGTTACAGTAAGAATAAACCTTAATACCTGTGTACAGCCTACCAGGTTACATATGGTTCAACTCTTGCCTATGTGGTGTTCTTCTGGTATGACTTTTATCCTGTTCCTTCAACCTTCTGAGTTTTTCCCCTCGTCAAAGTTCTTTTTATGTTCATTCTGCTATAAATTTTTTCAGAGTCTTTTCACTGATGGAACATTCTCATAAATCAAACACAGGTTTCAAAATATATATCATGTCCTCAGTGTGGCATCTCTTGAGGTAGATTTTCTTTAAAGATTAGCAAAAGATTCATACAGATTAACAGAAAGGTTTTGTTTTTAGTGCCTGTAGAGAGCTGAATGAAGCTTAATAGCTCTGGCATTTTCCTCACACAATGAGTTTGTGGTATCATTGATGATTTAAGGTAAAACAAAAATATAAAATACAAAATAAAGCTATTTTCATCCTAATGAAATTGAAAACCTCACTATTTCAAGATTTGAAGAGTAACTATTACAGGTAATATAAACATTTATACTGATAATGCCAAAGAGTTGTAATAGCCGTGCAAAGAACTCTGAACCCCAAATCAATAAAACTTTGGCTGATAATTTATCTGAAAATATGAAACAAAGATATCCTTGTTTTTTTTTAAAAAATTACTTTTAAGTTGTCACTTTCTCACAAAAGGAACAAAGAAAACATAAACGATGTAAATGTGTTTCTGCCAGAGGAGTGTCTTTAATATGATTTGAGGGTTTTATAAAAGAGTTTGCATGTGTCAGCATGACCTGCACGCAGGGGTCCCAAGAGTTATTTAAAACATGACTCAAAATGCTTATTTCTCCATCTTCTATTTTTCTATAAAGTGTCACAAATGAGAAAGTTATTGGATTTTAGACTTATAAGTATTTTCTGTGTTCAGAAGCGATTTTGTAGCTCACAAAACTTAAATTTAGTGGATATCAAGCTGATAGCATACATTTGATCCTAAAATTATGCTTTATTATATATGCTGCAAAATATGCCACTTATAGTGCATATGGAATTTTAATATGACCTTCATTTGTATTACTCTAGATGTTGAGCTCTTATTATTACTATAAAATAAAAATATATTTTCAAATAGGGAAATCTGAATAGGAATTCTTGTATATGTGCATGTGGAGTTTGAATGTGAGTAAAAGTGTTCATGTACCCTGAAAATAATTTGCTGCAAACATTGGTTTTAATTTCTGTGAATATGGGATTGTTTTTCTCAGAGACGATGTCAGTAATTGAGGAATCCTCCAAATACATCTACACCTATGTTTCTCAAATTTTAGTTCACAGAAATATATGTGCATTTTCTCTGATGAAACATGTAAAGAGATCGAGCAATAATGACAGTCACAATTTTACCTTCTGAGTAATTGTCTGAGTAAGGATCGTCCTTCCCCTGGGCTCTGACACACATGGCAGAAGCCACTGGGAATGAAGGATTCTATTTCTTTTTTAGAGAAGAAAATTATGACTTGGACTTATAAAATGTCCAAACAAGCTGTGTTAGTTTTTCTTGCTATATAAATTTATTGGGATTATATTGTTTACTCATCATCTAAAATACAACATAAACTATGAGTTGTGTTCTACAATAAGTACATCACATATTCTCTGCAATCATTAGTTTAATCATAATTAGTTTAGGGTAATATAATCACATTCATGTTCTAGAGTGTTGACTTAATTTGATGTACTGTAGTGGAGTTTTGAGAATAATTACATGTGTATTGTACAGGAAACATTCAATGACAAATTTTTCTATATCTCCATGACAGCTGATCATCCTGACTCAAAATGACAGCTTTACCTATGGTCCACAACATAGGACTCTTAAGGCAATAATAGAGCCCTTTCTCTTCAACCTCTTTATCCTAACAGTAGAAACTAGATGAAGTAAGCTATTATTCAATAAAGATTTCTTTTTCTTTTGCCCAGGTGGAAGTCAAATTTTCATCTCTGCTTAAATCGTATTTTCATAAGGTTGAACTGAAAGCCTTCTGAAATAAGAAAGTCATGAAATTTTCCTGAGGTCAAAATAGTAGGCAGCTACCAGTGTGCCTTCTGTGTTTATGAATCCTATATGCATCCTCTGATTGGGCTGGTGAGACAGTTCAGCAGTCTAAAGCGCCTGCTTAGGCAAGTTTAGGCAAGCACAGTGACAACAGCTCAATCCCAGGCACTAAATACCATGCCAGACCTACGCACACACAAACACACAAAAATTCTCTGATTGTCACAGAACAATAATTTATCTTAGCATGTGCAGGCTACTAAAATAAGATGGATGGATTTTAAGACATAAAGTTTTTTTTTGTGTGTGTGTGTGTATGTGTGTGTGTGTGTGTGTATGTGGTACTGGGGATTGAACTCAGGACCTTGTACTTGCCAGGCAAGTGCTTATTCTACTGAGCTATCTCCCTACCCTCCCCAAGAGACAGTTTTAATCTCACAATTACAGAAGTTGGGAAGACTGAGGTGTCAAGTAAACTTCTAACACTGTGATGTTTGGGAGTACAAATTTGAATTTGGCTAATCCCCAGCACTAAGCCCACCAGGGAGACTGGGCGTGGTGGCTCACACCTGTAATCCAGCACAGGGAAGGCTGAAACAGGAGGATCACTATGAGTCTGAGCTGTGTAGTGACACCCTATACCAAATATATAAATAAAGTAATAAATAAATAATACAGCTAAAATATGTTTCATGCATGTTTTAAATTTTTCTCTTTATATAAAATCCTCAAAATGATACACAAGCTATAAACCTGACTTTTCTATCTATAAATAGCATAACAAAAACCATACTTCTATGAAGTGGATGAACAGGAAATGAGGTTAATGTATCTAAACCCGTAAAAATGAGGGAAAAAAACAAAAAAATTCTAATAAAAATAATTTGCCTTTCCACATGCAACAATACTATGAATTATCACTTGAGTAACCTTTTTTCAGGGTAGAAAGATAATCAGTTTTCTCCATCCAGTATCTTCCTTCTGTGTGTCATAGATGGGTTATGGGCTATCAGAAATTATTTGAGTACCTCTAAAGGAATTTCCATCTATTTAAAATGATCTCTGACACTTAGGATGATAACATCCTTGGAACATACTATCCAAAGTTTCATTGGCAGGGTTAGAGAGTAGGAATCATGCTTCATTGTATGAATTTAAGTTTATCCCCTTATATCCTTTCTGTGTGCATATTGGGAGTCTGTGCTCCAGAAAATCATTCTAATATGGTAGATTATCCTGGTTATTGAAGAAACATTTTAAGAATTCAAGTATTTTATATAAAGAAATATTAGGAAGCGTATGTCTTAACCACTCTCAGGTGGTTAGGACAAGAGAGAATCAGTTCAAATGCATCCAACCCTTTGGATTATGAATCAATATGTCCTGGCTACAACCTTAGAATTTGTATTTTTAAAATCTTAATGGAAGAATTTTCAAGTACATTCAGATCAAGCACTCATAAATTCATCCCTTAGCTTTAAGAGCTATGAATTCAGCAACAAGAAATACCAATTCATGGACATACTCATTTAATTGTATATTTGCTTGTCTTTTTCTTCCTAATTACTGGAAGGATATGTCAAATAACATATATTTTATCTCAAGTACTTTAATGTGCCTCTTAGAATGTCATACTACTTTGTTATTGTCAGAAATGAAGCACATTTAATTTCTAAATTAAAGATGTTGAGGTAACAATAGTGATCCAGAGATACTGAAATGAAATGGACTAATGAAAGGCTTGATAGGTAATTCTTGACAGATTGACTGTATTTGAGGTGTGTGTGTGTGTGTGTGTGTGTGTGTGTGTGTGTGTTTATTAATCTTGCTTTCAGGTGAAAATATTTGAATGCTAACAAGTATGTGTTTAGTCAAGTTCTGAAATCATCATTTATAGGCTGATTGATTGGTAATGATACCTTTAATTGCTTCATATAATGAATTCCACATAATACACTAGCAGTATGCATAAAGTTCTTTGAAGAAGAGCAAAGTCTCTATGGTTTACCACAGACTAATAGATCAGTTCTAACTCCTTCATTTGTTTTTAGAGCTGCTGTTGTAACCATTATGTTATATCATAATTTCAGTATGTCAATTTCTCTTGCACTAAGAAAAGGCAAAAGATTTCTCTTTATATCTCTGTCTATCTCCAGTTTCTCCTCATTCTAGCTATGTTTTTCTCTCTCCTTGGGCATGTAACTCTCTCCTCCTTTACTCCTTTTGTCTTCTCTTGTCCTCATCATGATGAGGCACTGTACAGAATCTGTCTTCCTAATCATTCTTGTCCCTCATTCAATAGGCAGATGCCTGTGATGATCATGATTTCTATATACTCTTTAATGGTTCATTTTATATAGTGTCCACAATGCATTTTTGTCCCAAATAGGTCACAAGTATGTCACTCTAACTATGGATGTGGAAAGAACTTAGGTATTCACTTAAAAGGGAGCCCAAATTAATAAATAGAAAACATAGTTATTGATAGTCCACAATATAGAAAAATCACATTTTAACACACATTTTAAAAAGTACACTACATCAGGCAAAACTTTAATGCTTATAATATAATGCTATGTGATAGAAAGCGAACAAATCAACAACAATGAATTGGTACATCTCATAAAATTCCTACTTAATGACCAGAGGAAAGAATGATGTTTTCAGATGACAAATACATGCTCTGGTGATAATTTTTAATTAGTTTTCTACTTAATATTATTAATAACTATATCATTCATTAAACCATGATAAACATTTTAAGAGGTTGCTAAACTTAAACAAAAGTATAACAAAATTTGAAAATGTACAACAAAGCAAAGAAAAGTTTTTGTTTTTGTCTTTTGAGCCAAGGTCTTGCTGTGTAGCTCAGGCCAGCCGTGAACTCACTGTACAGTCCAGGGTGGTCTCAGACGTACTGCCATCTTTCCTCTAGGTTTAGCCCCACAAAGCTGGGGTTACAGGTGTGTACCACCACGTCCAACACTTGTGGGAGTATTGGAGGACCTGAACACAAATTAAACAAAATATTCAATGTGTGACACATTAATCTCAGTCAGACCATACACTATTAGTTTTTCTTTAATCTTCTCATCTATGGTCAAAAATAAAAATGTAAGGATAGCTCACTATTTATTAAGAACAGCAAACAAGCTTGATAATGATAGAAGGTAGCTTTTATAATATCAGGGGGGATTGACTTTTTCAAATAACATAAAGTATGAATTTCTATAACCTATAATCAAAATGCTTGTGTTTTTATTGTATTTATACTACCACTTCTTGACACTGTACACTCTTAATTTGTACAATTTTCTAAGACAGCTGTAAAATATTTAATAAATGCATAGGTCCTGTAGCCAAAACAGACTTTCATCATAGATACAGTTTATTTTCAAATGAAGTGCAAACAGGTAGCAAAGGAACAGGCAAATAGGTTCTCAGTGAATATTTATTGGATAAAATTAGTGAAAATTTTTATTTCAAAATTACAATTAATAAAATTTGTGAGAAACACTTCCTTTCGTATAACATTTTGGTAAACAGCATAAAAGTTTATCGTATTCATGTTATGTCAGTAGATACCAGGTTTCAGTTACTTTATGCAGTCTTTGAGTGGAGCTGAGGGTGGAGATGGAACAGAGGCTGCAGACGGGAGTTAAAATATTTGGAGGCTTTCTTCCCACTGGTGATCTACTTCCAATTTTAAGGCAGGACTGTCCGAAAGTGATTGTCTCTGGGAAAGGGACAGCGTGCTGAGGCCACTGTGAGAGCGACAGCCGTGCACCCTGGAGCTGGTGCGGACACCCCAGCACAGTGCGGGCAGCGCAGCCAGACCCCCGCGAAGCATCTGCACTGCTCGGCAAAATCGTATCACTTTTCTCTGTGAAGAATTCAACCTTTATTTTTGACCTTTATGAAAGTCGAATGGCTTCATTGTCAAAGTACTGTCTCTGAGACGAGGCACTGAATTCCCTCAGATAATTGTTTTTCAATCCTGCTTAGATCTTGAAAATATCCTTTTGTGATAATACACAGAGGAAGAATTCTAAAGTCACCACACGGCACCTGATTGTCACAAAAGGAGCTGAATATAAATAACGGATTGGGAAAATTTATATAATTAAGCTTTGTTTTGTATAAATTGAAGTAAAATTGGAGGGAGCTACTTTCAAAGAATGCTTTTACTTTTTTTTCTCTGTTTAAAATAATTGATCAGATTTCTGTAACAAGATATACATACTTGCATCCAATACTTAGGCTTTGAATTACTAGATTTATTTTCTAGCTTATTCTCATTCATTTTATTAAACAGTATTTAAATTCTTCATTGTAATTTTAATTTGGGCCTTTATTTCTTTCTTCCATAAATCTTCCCAGATCAGTTGAGGAATGAAGCAGCAGTGAGGCTTGTCATTTAATCTGTTGTATCTCATCCAAAATGTAAACTCCAACTTTTTAATCTTCGCATGAGTCTAGGATTGAGAGGTTGTGTACGTGTTAGCACATTTGATTTCTTATTTTTCCATCCATCATTTGCTATTAATAATGAAGATGAAAATGAAAAACTGTATGCTTCTATTGTTGTTACCGAGACAGAATAACATATAGTAATTTCTCAGAAAATAGTTTCACAATGTCATTGTTCTAGGGAGCCAGCACAATGCCTGGTCAGCCTGAGTGCATTTTGCTAACAGTACCACTACCTTGTGTTTTTACATAATACAAAAGGTAATCATCTTAAAGAATATTCATTTTTATTCTAATTTTTATTAGAATATCTGTGCAGGCATAACAATTACATTCAGCCTGAAGAGCGGTACATGCGCGTAACACAATGAGTCAAAGTTTGGTTTTGTTATTTCCTAAGCATTATTAAAAGAAAGTGGAAAGCAAAAAGAGAAAATCTGAAGTGATAGTTTAAAAGAAAGTTCCTTCTTTTATTTTTCCTCAAACAAAATGAGGATACCATAGCCCATCTCTGTAAAATCTCGCCAAGTAGTAATGAAAGTGAGTTACAGTTCTTCCAATACTGTGTACGTTTCGCTCCAGTTCCTCTACTCCTTCAGTCTAAGATGCTACCTTCAATCTGTTACCTCTCTCATTCAAATAACTTGCAGCTGATAAAGACTATAGTTTCTAACTTTTGGCTGTCCAGGCAAATTTTTCCTTCATTCATTTCACAAATTATCACATTTTTTCTTTTTATAATTTATATGAAAATCTTTTACACATTTTGACACCAAAGGCACTGAACAATGATAGTCTACAAATGCCATGAATTTAAAACTGGTATGATTTGATAAAATTTCCACTAATAATTTTATCCACAGTGTAGTTGTTTTGTTCTGCCTCTTGGAAAACACAGAAGAAATGGACAGATTCCTAGATACATGTGAATTCCCAAGGCTGAATCAAAACAATACATAAATTCTCAGGGCTGGCCGAATAGCTACCAGATTAAAGTTCCTGCAAGCAGGCGCAGGGCCTGGGGGTTCAATCCCCAGGCCAGTATTGGCCCCGCCCCTGAGGCATGCTGAGACAGTGATTGAGATTGGGTGTGGTGGTGCATGCCTTTAATCCCAGCCCTTGGGAGGCTGTAAACAGATGGATCACTATAAGTCTGATCCAGTAGTGAGACCCTGAACACCCTGTAGAACCTTCCTTAAAAATTAAAAAAAAAAAAAAAAAAAAAGATATATAAATTCGGAATAATTGAATATCACTTAATGAAACTGAAAGTGAAATAATAACAATAAAAAAACCCTAATAGAGAAAGTCCCAGGTCCTGACAGATTCATAGCTGAATTTTACAAGAAATTTAGAGAAGATTTAATGCCTATATTTCTCAAGCTCTTCAGTGAAACTGAAAGAGAAGCAATTCTCCCAAACTCATTCCTAGAGGCAAACATAGCTCTGATACCAAAACCAAAGACAGACTCAAAAAGAGCTACAGGCCAGTCTCTCAGATGAACATAGAAGCAAAAATCATCAAGAAGATTCTAGCAAGCAGAATGCACCAAAATAATCAAGAGGACTACATAGTGGAATCCTTCCCTGGAATGCTCAATATATGCACACCTATAAATGTAATGTACCACACCTACAGGGCCAAAGACAAAAACCACATGATCATCTCAATAGATGCAGAAGAAACTTTTGATGAAGTTCAACACTCATTCATGAGAAAAACTCTCCCAAAAATTGGAATAGCTGATCTTTACCTCAATCTGATAAAAGCCATCTATAACAAGCCAACAGCCAGCATCATCTAAATGGTGAAAATCATTTTAATAGGGCCTACAAATATAGCATTTACTGCCGGTCTAAAAGAGAAAATGTATTTCCATACCAAATATAAACTCATCACTTTAATTACAAACTGAGCTAGGGCTAGAATAATTTAGATCCCCAAAATATTTTAAAAACTAAAGAAAGCATCCTAAATGTTTATCATTACTTGGTAGTGCAAACACATTATAGGATGAAACATATTTTTGCATTATATGGCAGAAGGCTGGCAAGATATCTCATCAGACTATACCTACTTAGACAAGCACAGGGACCTGGGTTTGATCCCAGCACAATATGCCACATGGGCCCCGTCCACAGTATGCTGAGTCAGCCAACCAGACCAGGTGTAGTGGCACAAACCTGTAATTCCAGCTCTGGGGAGGCTGAAATCAGAAGTATCACTACAAGTCTGAGCTGCTTAGTGAGACCCTGTACCAAATGCATTAAAAAAAAAACAAACAAACAAACAACAAAAAAAAAAAACTACTGGAGGAATGAAAGAATTTCCAATTCAGTGTAATTGAGCTCAAACAAGAACAGCATTCTTTCTAGTGCTACATAACTATTTGATGATTTTCATCATTAATAAACAAGTAAACACAAAGTTCTTATTGGGATTTTCAGCAATAAATGAAAATCCTTAGCCCTCCCACAAATCTACTGTATGACTGGCTCAGGAGATGGCACTTTAAGATTCTTGTTCTTAGTCCTTTAAGAAACTGAGTTAGCATCTCTTTATACTGACCTCCACAGGGTATATTGCTTTTATGACTTTAGTAGGAGGATATTATTTGTTAAGTTACCCGATATTTTATTTCTTTAATATCTGTAACACTAGTTTAAATTCATTACTTGATATTTATTTACAAGTATGTAATAGCTCAATTGTGTTACAATGGTTGAGAATTACAGTTTCATTTCAGAGTGTTTTATTTCCAGATTTATTAATCTTACTTGGAGATGGTACCTTTAAATTTGTCCTTTTTGGTAATGGTTACTTTGACATATGTAATGTCTAAATGTGATTTGAAAATACTAGATTGAGGAAATTGGAAAATATATCATAAATAGAAGGTCTACTTTTGCTAGAAGCAAGACGCCAAGATACAGCTTGGATGAAGTTAGATTTGTGATTATTGACCATATGAGCATTAAAGAATATTGGATAGTAGAATATGAGAGAAAATTTTACTACAAAATAGTGTTCGGGAGTTTCAGGAAAGTATTAATAGTCTTGTTGGCATTTATTTAAGCTTTGTCAGTAATGAACAGTACAGTTAAATTTTAAAGGAACTGCAACGGTCACATCTACAGACCTATTTATTTTGCTTTTCTCTGTATTTATTCATTATTGTATGTTGTAATCTTTAGCTGTGGGCTTTTTGAAATTTTTATTTTTATTTTATTATTGTTATTTTTTAATGTATTTTGGTACAGGGTGTACAGAGTTTCAGAGTCTCACTACATAGGTCAGACTCATAGTGATTCTCCTGCTTTCAGACTCCCAAGCCCTGGGATTACAGCTGCGTGCCCCTATACCCAGTCTCAATCACCATCTCAGGGCGTCCCTGGTGTGGGGCTGGCACAGCACACTGGGGATCAAACCCTTGCCACTGCGCTCTGCCTAAGCAGACACTTTAGTCCACTGAGCTATCTGGTCAGTCCTTTGAAATTTTTATTTTACTATATTTCTCACCATTATAAATATAAAATTCGATGCCATAGCTAGTTTCTTTAAAGATTACTTTAAATGCTAAACTTGTTGCTCACATAAGAACTTTAAAACCCCTGTCCCAAATGGGGACCAATTCCCCTAATGAGGTGCATCCCCTTCTTTAATTCAAAGCAAGGTAGCTTTCCTGCAACAAATAATAGCAACTCCTTTTGAGGCATGTTAAAAAAGGAAAATTTTGCATGCTTCTTTCAACAATTTATGGATATATTATTAATTTATGAATTATATATATATTAGAATATGAAACAATTATTTTTGATAAAATGTATTTTAATAAATATATTACATATTTTTAGATGTAGATATAGAGATAGGAATTTATATAGACATAAATTTAGATACATTACTGAGATTCAACCAAGCTAACAATAGACTAAGAATTTACTTTGATTTCCATAGTACTTTTGTATTTATTACTTTTATAGGCCAGAAAAAAATTGGAAAAAAAGGACAATTACTTAAACTAAATTGCTGTTAGGTACTGCACCGTTGAGTAGGAACATATACACAGAGCAGTGTCTCACTAGTGAACAAAACAGAACTAAAACTACAAATATATAAGAATTGAAAAGAAGGATGAGACCAAAGACCATACATAAATGAATGTAACATATAGTTACTAAGATTGAGATTACCAGAGAAATACCAGATTATCAGTTAAATGGGAGTAGAAAAAGTATTATTTCCAAAGTATTTATTCAAAAATATGCAATAAAAAATTAAGAGTCATGGGTGAAGGGTTGAGATTATTGTTAGGACAGTAGGAATGATACAAAGAAAAGCATGTGGAAGAACAGCAAGGGACTTTATAGGTGCCATTGATTTTATTATTTTGAATTAGCTGAATTTAATCTGTACAATTTCTTATCATAATTACAAGCCAAGGGAATAAGAAGTTTGAACACATATTCAGTGTAAACGTAGTATGTACTGTGATAGCTTAATGACAAAAGTGATCCTGTATTAATGTCATTTTAATGAGACATGTCTTTCAGCCATGTCAAAACAAGTTTTGATGAGCTAATGATTTTAAGAACGTCTCAAAGCACCATAAAATGCTTCATGCTCTGCCTTTCTTTCTTCTCCTCCCTTCTGATAAATCAGACATCTACTCGATGCAGTCACCTGATAAATGTTTTAAATAAATGTCGCTGTCAACGACCAAAGCATAAAAAGGTTAAAATTATAAAGATGTGAGTTCCAGGTAATTAATTCTTATATATTGAAGTCTGCTCTAAGAAGTGCAGAGATAATTAAAAGAAACTGCTGCTAATTGGAAAGGGAAAGTGAATAAGGTTTGAGAGGGCAATCAGTACTACGCACTGCCTCTCAGAAATGATAGCAGTTATCAGAAATGAGAACTGTCTCCTCTCATATTTGGATGGCAAATTAGTAGTGTTGACATGAAGTAAAATAATTCTCCTATTGTCTAAAACCAATACAATTGACATAACCTTCTCTGCTAGAGAGCCTCTCACACTGAAACTCTTTCTTTGGAAGGTGTCACCTTCCAGTTATTTAATTATTAATATATAAGAGAACTGTAGCTTTGCAGCCTGTAGGGAGGCATGAGAAGTGATTTCAAAATAGTTCATTTAAACATATTTGGAAGGTGAAGCTTCATGAATATTAATTTACTTAATTTCCTCATACAAAACAAGGAATCATTGTATGTGTATGACATATTGTTGAAATGTAAAGCTGCAATTACAAGATTTTACTCAAAAGCAGTTTTTCAGATTGGCATTTTCCCTGTATCCGTACTCATCTACTGGTGGTATTTATATTTCTTTATTAATACTTAATATGGATGTTCTTTGATAATATTCATGTTTGGATTTCTCCACTTTGCCGCCTACTAACTTCACTAGCTGTAGGGTAAGTGCAGTATGTACACATGGGACCTTGGGCATGGGCTAAATCATATGAGGTAGTAATACATAACTTTATGAGGGTGGAGGCAGAAAATTGTTCGGAAAGCTAAGGTTGAGGTGAGTGGAAGAGCAGCTCAAGGTTAGAAGAGCTGGCATCCTGGAAGAATTAGGAGGAGAACTTGGAGCCTGTCTGAACAAATACAATGACATGAGAAAAGCTACATCAGCGGAGATGAATGCCTTCTGATGTGCACACAGTGCTGCGAGACTCCACAGGCCATACATACAGATAGAACCGGCTGAAGCATTCATGCTGCGAATGTGTAATTGACAAATTAATCTCATCTCCCCTTTATCCCAAGCAATAGCCACTCAGAGGTCCCCAGGAGGATGCAGCTTCCAGGGTGCTTCTGTTGTCAGGTCGTATCACCGTATTTCCTTCCCCTCCTTTCCTTCCCTCCTCTCCCCTCCCCTCCCTTCCTCTCCCTCCCCTCCTTTTTCCTTTCTTGGCCCTCCCCCCTTTTCTTTTTTTTTTTTTTTTGTATTCTTTAGCTCTATGATCTCTTGGGTCACTGACTGACCCTCATATTAATAATGAAATCAGAGGGTACAAACATACAGTAACTCATCCCTTTCTACATGTCAAACTTATTCACCTCAGTAAAGGTATTAATACTAAAATATTTCAAAGGTATTATTAAAAGTTCATAAATGATGCAGTGTAATTACCACACAGTTATCTGACACTAGGGCCAGAGAGATAGCTCAGCAGACTAAGCACCTTCTTAGGCAAGCAAAGGGACTGAGGTTTGATATCCAGCATGACATGCTGTGCTGGCCCCGCCCCAGGCGCTTTGAGCTGGCCATCGAGATGGGGCATGGGAGTGCACACCTGTAATCCAAGCTCTGGGGAGGCTGAAACAGGAGGATCGCTATGAGTCCGAGCTGTGTAGTGAGCCCTGTACCACATACATAATAAAAAATAAGTGAATAATCTGACACTGGCAAAGACCAAGGCAGATCTTCCTGAATATGTAATTATAAACAATTATTTTGGAAATTACTCCAATTACTATAGATGATAGAGAGTGAATCACTTCTTTTAATATGGCATTGAATTATTATGACAACAATGGATTAATCTTTTAGGATTATTATAGCCAATGAGTTAATATAAAATGTCTGGGGCTCCCATCTAATAAACTATTATCATAATTTGTTTATTTTTACTCATCACATTCTACCATCTATATACTGATGGTGTATGTATTTGCCTTTATTTGGAATCTTTCACCTATATCAAAAGATATATTCTTTATATAATATATTTATATTTTAATATACCTAGTTGAAAATATAAAGAGAATCCCAAATTACATCTGTCATCCATTTTCATCTAAGATAATGGGTGCTTTGTCTATTTCCTTTCCTTTCCTTTTCTTTTTTTTAAAATTTGTTACACTGTCTTACTACTTAGCTCAGACTTGTGATCCTCCTGTCACAGCCTACCTAGCGCTGGGATGATTACAGGCGTGTGCCACCGTGACTAGCTTTGGTGACCAGCTAGGCATGCCCAGGGTTCTGGCGAAGGTACTACATGCAGTACTGGAAATCAAACTGAGTCCGTGCACTTGCTAGGCAGGCGCTTGGACCGCTGAGCTATCTCCATGGCCCAATCTTTCCAATTCTTTAAGGCATGTTAGTGTTTTCCTGGCTTGGTCTATGTTCCTTACACCTGACAATCTTTTTTTTTATTTTTTTATTTTTTATTTTTATTTATTTGAGAGAGAGAGAGAGAGAGAGAGAGAGAGAGAGAGAGAGAGAGAGAGAGTGGTGTGTGTGTGGCCAGCTCAGTCCACCAGGGGGCGGGGCTGGCTGGCATGTGGTGCTGGGGGATTGAACCGCGGTCCCTGATGCCTTGCCAAGCTTGTTCTAAGTAGGTGCTTTAGACCACTGAGCCATCTCTCCAGCCCCCTGACAATCTTTTGAAAAGATTATAAAATTATTCTGTTTCCTGAGGCCTACACGGTGTTCTTCTCTGTAACCTTTGGGTAGCCTGGTCTCTGCTTTGCCCTTACCCTGTATTTTATTCTCAGATAGAAACCAAAGTGGTCTTTTTAAATGAAGTTTGGCTCTGTCTCAGGTCTGTTCAAAATTTTCCAATAGTTTTCCATCTTATTAGAGAACATTTTACATTTGTCTTTAAACTAATATTTTGTCCCCTTCTATGACTTCAGGTTCTTACTGAAATTTTGGCAAATAACTTTAATACTAAAAAGATATAATTTTATGTTTATATTTTATATCTTCACCTAGTTTCATGAGATTTCCTGGTAAAACACTGTCTTACAAATACAATTTAAATTGCAATTAAACAATACTTTTTCTTTACCATAAATATTCATAATTAAAATTGTTGATAACAATGCTATGTTACAATAGAGATGGGACCTATGCTATCTTACCTTATTTGGTGTACATCAGTAATACAAATCTTACTGATTGCCCTGTATCTTTTGTTAAGTCTATGAAGTTTACCCCTAAAATTATCATTTTAATAAGAAAGTTATTTGCCCTCCATATTTGTTACCAGTAAAAATCTTATCAAATATTTTATTTCTACAGAACATAGATTATTTGTGTGATCTTTGTATCTTCACTAGAGAAATATCTAGTTGTATTCTTTGTCAATTTTTAAATTGGGTTATTTATTTTGTTTTTCTCGATATGCTTATCTGAAGCATATTTCATATATTAATTCTAATCAAGTCGGCAATCTAAAAATACATCTTCTGTTGTGTGAGTTGTCTGTTTGCTCTCTGTATTATTTGCTTTGCCATTCAGAAATATTTTAGATTCCTGTTCATAGTCAAGTTGACAAGTTTTCTTTTGTTGCCTATGTCATATCCCAAAATACTTCATGTCACTAATGTCATGCAAGTTTCCCATAAGACTTCTTCTAATGGTATGAAATGAAACAGTATGAAGCATAATACTACCTTCACTCCTCTACTTGTGTATTTCCAGTTTTTCCAACTCAATGTACTGAAGAGACACTCCATTCCCCCTTTGTGTTCCTGGCATCTTTGCAGATCATCAGTTGGCTTTCTGGGTTGCGTTTTCTGTTCCAGTTGCTCTGTCTTTTTATGCCAGCACCATCCAGTTTTGTTCACTATGACTTTGTCCTGAATTTGGAAATCAGGTAGTGTGATGCCTCCAGACTTGTTCTTTTGACTTGAGATGGCTTCAGGTATTCAGAGTCTTGTGTGAGTGCCCTCAAATTTTAGAGGTTCATTTTCCATTTCTATTTCTAAGAACAGATTAATTGCTGTTGAGATTGAGTTCAATTTGTGCATCACTTTTAGTAATATGCATTTCTAATGTCTTTAATATATAAATGCTGGTTATTTATTATTCAATTTATTTGATTAATACTTTATATTTTTCAGTGAAGAAATTGTTCACTTACTAGATGAAATTTACTCTTAAAGTTCATTTTGGAGGTTGGGAGTGTTGGGGCATGCCTATAATCCCAGCACTCAAAAGGCTCTGAGGCAGAAGGATCGCTGAGGCTCTGAGGCCAGCCTGGGCTATGAGGTGAGTTCAAGGCCAGCTTGAACGGCACAAGGAAACCTTGCTTCAATATGCAAAAAATAAACAAACCAACCAACAAACAAGAAAACTTCTTTTTTGTTAGATATTGAAAACAAAATTTTAAAATTTCTTTTTAAGATAGTTTGCTGAGAGCTCTACAAAGCCTGTGGCTGCACAATTGTTACACATATTTCATATCCTACAGCCTTACCAGATTCCTTTGCTAATTCTAATTATTTGGTGGAGTCTTCAGAGTATTGTGTATATGATGTCTTTCAACACTGATAATTTCCATTTCATTTTACCTTTCCACTTTTTTGTTTGTTTCTTTTTCATCTTTGGCCTGATTTTTCTGCCTAGGACTTTCAATTTCCGTGTTAAGTATATAAGTAACTCACACCCAGCATTGGCAGTTTGTAGTGTGTGCTTTACCAGTGACACAGGTACTGTCCAGTGTTTCATTTACCCTTCACATTCTTTTCTTTCCTGTTGAATAGTTCCCTTTATGGTTCTTGGTAGACAAGTCTATTGGTTGTGAATGTCTCAGCAGCTTTTCTCTGAGATAGTCTGTCTTTCCAGGAGTACTGAACAGAGGAATGATCTTGGTCAGCAGGCAGGTTTTTATTTTTTATTTTATTTTTTTTTCTGAATATAACCTGTTAAGGTTTGTGGCCTGTGAGATCTCTGCCCAGAAATCTGCTCCTATCTGTAATAGATATTACATACATATTTCTAATTTTCTTCTTCTTCTTCTTCTTCTTCTTCTTCTTCTTCTTCTTCTTCTTCTTCTTCTTCTTCTTCTTCTTCTTCTTCTTCTTCTTTCAAGATCCCTTGTTTGTCTATGATTTTTGAAAGTTTGGTCGATATACTTTGCAGTACTTTAATTTCAATCTGATTAGAGACCTACAGACTTTCCTTTTACATTTTTTTTTTATTCAGAAGCTTTTCTAATATAATTTAAAACAAAGTGTCTCAGTCCGGGGGCAGTGGTGCATGGCTGCAATCCCAGCACTAGGGAACCAGAAAACAAGAGGATCACTGTGAGTCCAAGCTGCATAGTAAGGTCTTGCACAAGAACAAAACAAAACAAACAAAAACAAAACCATAGTATCTCTCCTTTTATGTTTCTTTTGCTCTTCATTAAAACCTAGACTAAAGAATTTGTTCACTTGGAGTTGTCACCGAAATCTAAAAGCTTCTTTCCTTTGCATTATTTTTCTTTGACTGCACATTCTGAAATATCCTGTCTTTGCATTCATAGTCTTTCTCTTACATGAACATTTCTACTGTTGTCATTTGTTCTATTAAAATTTTTATTTTATTTGAATTTTTCTGCTATGACATCTGAATTTATTTTTCATCGATCCTTTTTCTTGGATGAATTTCTGGAATTCCTATAGTTTTGGCTATCATTTTATTCATCATACTGTGTCCTATCATTCACATCTTTCTTCAGTTTTCTGTTTTGTGGGACATTATTTTGCCTGGAGGTTTGTCTATTTAACTACTACTTCCAAAGAATCACCTGCTTTTAGTGCATTATTTTTTCCTTTATTTCTACCTCTGTATTATTTTGTCCATTTATATTTTGTGTTTATATTTTCAATATAATTTCAGCTTTTGCTGCAGATAATTATTTCAGCTTTTTTGTACTCAATTTTTCTAATAATTTTCAGAGTAATTAAATACCAATGAAAGTGTGATCTCCATTTATATTTTGAATTATAAATTATGTTCATACATAAGAGCACAAATATACCAGCATTACCTGGCTTTCTTTTTTGGTTTTCTTATACCTGAGTGAAAAAAAAAATGGTCAACGTAAAATAGGTCTTTTATTTGTCTGTTTTTTACATCTACAAATGCTCTACCAAATTTACTAAGCTTACACACTTTTTTTTATCTTTAGGACAGGGTCTACAGGGTCTCACTACACAGATCAGACTCATAGTGATTCTCCTGTTTTCAGCCTCCCAAGCGCTGGGATTACAGGTGCACGCCACCATGCCCAGTCTCAATCGCTGTCTCAGCACACCCCAAGGGCAGGGCTGGAACAGCATGCCAAGGATTGAACTCCCGCCTCTGAGTTCTGCCTAAGCAGGCACTTTTAGTCCCCTGAGCTATCAGGCCGGCTATTTACATACTTTGGTATCAATTCATTAACCAAGATATTTTGATTAATGTGCTGCAATTTATTGTCCTTGTTATCACAATTTCAAACAAATAATTTTTATGAATACATTTTATTAATATCTTATATAAAATTAATAGTATCAAGTGAATCTATATCTATGTACTACAAGTCTGCTAAGAATGATTTTGCAAAAAAAAAGAATGATATTACTGATCTTGTGGAAATGGAGAACCATAATCACTTCTGTGGGTTATAGAAATTCTCTCCTCATTGAATGGCAGCCAAAGGAAGCACACAATACACAGAGGAAGAAATCTCATAGCTATCTATGTACCTATTTTAGAAACCAAGCAGTTTTCCAAAGATGACTTATTGACTTTACTGTGACATTATTTTAATTGTAGCTTCCACTTTTTCTAGAGTCCTCCATTTATTTTTCTTGACAACATTCTTTAAATGACCAGTAAGTTAACTAAATTGACCTCTCTTCTCAAAATATTTTCACTTCTATGCTCATCCCTTGTCATTAAATAATGATACCTGGAGGAGTAATTTTCATTTCAGTGTCATTTTCAGAATCTTAATTTAGACTACAAATAGCTACATGTAAACATGGGTGAAATAATAACTTGCACTGTTTTTGAAACAGTGAGTCTTGAATGGTTTGATAGCTGTATAATTAATCAAATAGCAGGCTACTGAATTGAATCTAAATGAAGTATAAATAAGATTCATGTCTCTTGATGGCTTGAAACAAAATTACAGTTATATCCTTGGTGCCCCCAATTCCTCAAATGCCATGAACATGAGCAGGCAGGATTTCAAATGTTTCATGGTTGCTCTTTTCTTGCCTACTGACTAGAAGGTCTGGTTTTCTTTCCTATATGGAAATAAGAGTCATGCAACATGGCTACAAGAATAACAAACACTCAGTGTGGTGAATACTTACCAGAGAAGAGAATTTTACTTCTAATGGTCTGCACCCCCAGAAAATTAAATCTATGCCCTTCCAATTGCCTTTATTTGTGGAAAAAGCAAGTATTTCCATGAAATTCAATGATAAATATTGTCAACTTTTGAACTGTTGATTATGTATAATAATCAAGAACCTCTTGCAGTTTTCTACAATATTCATTGCATATTTCATTAGCATATATTTTTTCTTATTTTGTTGCTCTTCCTATACAACTACTCATTCATGTAATTTTCAGTAGCTCAAGGCCTATTATATTTATTCTTATGTCCCCAACCTAAAACAGTGTCTACCACTAAAGACTTGTAAAGTGATTTATTGTTGATTGTATGACTACAGGAAGAAAAGAAAGATGTTTCTGATTATTCCTAAATTAATGGAAGTCAAACCCAGGAGGACTCTTTCCATTGACTACATCCCTTTTGTTGTCTACTTAGGGATAGACTCTCACAAAGTTTCCCAGGTGGTCGCCAACCTCACACCCCCTTTGTGCTGGGATGATGGAGCTGGGCCAAGGACCTTGGCTTTATAATGTTTTTAAATCATGCCATTTTATAAGCTAACAATGTAATACAGTACTATTGATGGAGTTATAAGCTGTAATCATTATGGAAAATCCAATGGGTGTGATACTTTGAAAGCCACATCTGTATCTGTAGCACCTTTAAAACAAGTAGCAATGAAGAAAGTATGAAGAATAGCAATGAAGAAGTTCTTTAGAGGAAGTATTGAGAGAAAGACTGGCACCTTGATGGCTTCATTCTCAACCTACTCCAACTGTTTTTAAAACAATCCATAGGGCTACTTAGAAAATGGTAGGCACAATTCATGATTCATTTCTTGCAACATCAAAAATAACTGTCAAAATAAAGGCATGTCCATGTATTTAATAGACAGTAGCCAAATAATTATTATACTAGGTTTTGGGCAATATGCTGATTGTTGTGGTAAATATTCTAAGAATAAATTCTCTCTTTCAATTCAATTAAATAATTACCTGCTAAGAAATATAAATTAAAGTGCTCATGACTAACCATTAGGACAGTTATTTTATTTATTTATTATTTTTTTTTTGGTGGAACCAGGGATTGAACTAGGACAGTTGTTTTATTACCACATAGCATAATGTTTTAAAAGAGTTAAAAATGATCACTCTCAAGATAAACTGTACAATAATTCATTTCAGGCGAAATATGTAAGAATTATAAGTGTGATTATGGCATAATCACGACAATTCTTTGTAAGTCTAGCATATGTGTCATTTAGGAATCTCTGCATAGTATTTTAAATCTTTAAAATATAGATGAGCCCTTAAAAGTGAAAAGCAAGATGGTTCTCCAAATATAGAACATTGTGGGTTAATTACTGCTAAAGAAAGGAAATGTAATACGTATCGATGACATCGTAGTAAAGAAGGCCGCATGCAGAAAACTGCAGTAATCTGCTTTTGTGAAGGAAAAATGTGATGTCAAAGAGAAAATGTTTATAGTTCCTTAAGCACAATCATTATATTGTGGCAAGTGGAAAATTTACTATTGTCTGAATTGCACCTGAGATAGTAACTGCATACCAACTGAAGGGTCATATTTCATAACGCATTTCACTTGGATTTCAACAGTTATTCTGTTGGAGGCATTTCTGTAAAGCTTGTCAGAGGCAGGAAAGCAATTTAATAAACAGCACCATCAAACCCCCATACAAATTCTTCTTTATCTTCTTTTTTGAACTTCCAGTGCCTAGGATATCATTACTGCTATAAGTCTCTTAATCCCTGTTCACATGAATTCATGGAACTGTAGTCTTCATGCTGTCCACAGCTGTATTTTTATTTCATTACTTTCCAATTGGAAGCCAAAGTCGGTGGCTTTTGTTTAGTAGGAAACACGTATGCTTTAGCATTATTGTTTCTCAAACACACACACACACACACACACACACACACACACACACACACACACTCGTTTGTTTTCTTTCAGTTTCTCATTCATCTGCATTTGTCCACAGACCCTCAGCTGAACATATGTTGCTTAACAGCAACCTAAGCTATTTGAATATGTTTCTCCTATAGTCTCTGAATTACATTTCCAGTTGCTCGCTTATTGTGGTTATGATATTGAGTGACTGTGACAATTGCTACTGAAAGAAAAATTACTGAGGGACACACAGATGGAATTCTTGGTGTGGTTTAACTATTTTTGGAAATAGAGAAAATACCAGGTGTCGTATTATATCTGATGGAGATCAGAGGTAGAAGCACATCAGCTATACAGCATGTTTAAAGAACTGCTTGGTAATGTAAGTCAGAGACATTTTCCCCTGGAAGGCCCTAGAAAGCCATATTAACCTGGAGACATATTAAATCAGTCAAGATTTCCTTCACCATTGGATGACACTAGTTTAATTTCTGTTATGGTGCCTAGGAATTAAACTCAGATTTGTAATGGTACAACTAATGGTGTTTGTAAATCTTTTCCACAGAATATTATTGATAAGGAGCTGCAGCATTTGTTAAAAAAAATCTTGTGTGCCAGCATCCATTCATTCCAGTGACTATGGTGCTGGACTCCAAGGGAAAGTTTACTCAGTGAGTAAACGAGGAATTTACACTTTACTTGGGGCCATCAGGGGAGCCACCCGTGGAAGCTGGGAATGCTCCCATCGAGAAAGAGACTTTAGGGGCTGGCGAGATCACTCAGAAATAAGAGCTTGCCTGACAAGCATAAGGGCCTGAGTTCAATCCCTGGTTCCACCAAGAAGGAAAAAAGACTTTGGACTTTTTAGATGATAAATAAGAAGTAACTATGCTGAGCCACAAATATTTGGGTATTGATCTTTATAATAATAAAACATTGGGCTGGGGAGATGGTTTGGTAGAATAAGCGCTTGCCTGTCAAGCTCAAGGGCCTGAGCTCAACCCCCAGCTCTGCCAAAAATAAATAAAAAAAGAATAAATAAAATAAAATATCTAAAATAATAATAATAATAATAAAAAAACATTAACTTAACTAGCAGAGCATTTTTTATTGCATTGAGAAAGAGAACATAAAAGACAAGAATTTAAAAAAAAAACAGAGAGCTGGGGAGATGGCTCAGTAGAATAAGCGCTTGCCTGGCAAGCACAGGGTCCTGAGTTCAATCCCCAGTACCACCAATAAATAAATAAATAAATAATAAATAAAAATTTTTAAAAAATAAAATTGAATCAAAGGGGCCGGAGACATAGCTCAGTAGACTAAGCGCCAAGGCGCTGAGTTCAATCTCCAGTACCGCAAAAGAAAAAAAAAAAAAAAAAAAGGACGGGACTAACATTCATCAATGTTAATGCAATGACTGTTAATCTCACATGGTAGCTACCTCTATGGTTTTCCCCAGCTGGCAGCACTGTCAGGTAAGCCCCAGTAGATGCTCGTCACTTGTGCTTCTGGGAAGTAGTCCTGCTCCCAGCTTGACATCTACATCTGGGAAAGATGAATGTAAAATTTCGGTGAGCTTAGCCACCTACATTTTGATAGAACCAACAGGAAAGGTCTCAATCTGCTTCAAAAGCTCAGACCAGATAAAGCCTGCATCTTTTCTTTTTATCTGTACTAAAAGGGAACAACTCTTAGTTTCTGTCCTACTCAATGAATTTTAGTAATGGGAAAGAGAAGATGTATTTTATTGCCTACTCAGAAAAAAAAAAAAGAAAAGAAAAAAAAGTAGAATCCACACAAAGATAACCACTAAGCCTACTGTTTTCTAAATTAATATGGATTCATTAAATAAATGAAAATAATTATGTTAAACATTGAACAAAGACGAGTTTTAGCAATGATATAGTGGTATACCTGAACATCCAAAAGTCAATTTTAAATTAAAAATAGAATTAATTAAAATATAATGACCAAAACTTGATAACACTTGTTGCATGCAAATTAAACATTTAAAATATTAATAGAATTATTTTTATTTTTTTCAAATGGACAGACATGAGTATAAATCTCCTAACTGTAATAATGCCAAAACTATAAGACCTTTTAACCTGTTAAGGTTGTGCTATTCTGAGGTTGTATTTAATAATTTTTTTATTCTGAATATTTGTTTGAATGCTCATTTTAACTTTGTTGTCTGTATCATTGCTGTCATTACACAAGTAATGATTTTTCAAAAATATAGAAAAACTGATGGTTTATGTCTTTCCTATCAACTTTTTCGCCTATATGAATGTAGCAACCACATATCTGAAAAATACTGCCGAAAATTTATCTAATCTCTACAATTGTAAATAAATTTTTGATAGTTCACCTTTAGGAAGGTACTATTTGCCATTCATGCAAAATTATTATTTCTGCTTTTTTTCCCTCACTCTTATGGAACTATCTCAGGTTCCTTGTGATTAGTTTAATCAACTCTGAATAGGAATCTTGAGAAAGTGGTGGAGTTCACATAACTGAAACATATAAAAGAAATTTGGGGGCTGGGGAGGTAGCTCAGCTGTTTAAGCACCTGCCTGGCAAGCACAAGGACTGGGGTTTGATCCCCCATACCACGCATGCTGTGCAGCTCTGTCATCCACCAAAACTAGGCATGGTGGCATATGCCTGTAACCCCAGAGCTGGGGAGGCTGAGACAGGAGGATCACTATGAGTCCAAGCTGCGCAGCAAGACCCGGTACCAAAGAAACAAGAGGTTTTTAATTTTTTTTTTAATTGGAGAGGGCTGGCCAAATAGCTCAGCAGATTAAAGTGCCTGCAAGAAGGTTCAAGGGCCAGGGGTTTGATCCCCAAGCCTGCCATGTCAGCCCCGTCCCCCAGGTGCACTGAGACTGCAATTGAGACTGGTCATGGTGGCTCATGCCTGTAATCCCAGCTTTTGAGAGGCTGTAGACTGGTGGATCACTAGGAGTCTGATCTAGTAGTGAGACCCTGAACACCCTGCAGACCCTTCCCTAAAATAAACAGAATAGAACAAAACAAAACAAAAAAAAAAAAATCGGAGACAATTGAATCTGTGAGCTACATATTTCTCTTGGTTTCAGGAAACACCAGAGAAGAAATAGTTCCTGCCAATATCTAAGTCTATTCAACTTTGATTTAAATAAACCATATAAATGAAAGAGTTGTAAAAAGTATAATATAGGTTTTTTTATAATATAGTTTTGAAGAATTTTACTCAAGGACCATTCCATGTTACTCTCCCTATTTCTTATCTCTGTTTTCCCCACATTTGATGCTGTTTGATAAGTATTTATCCAGCACATTTAGGAAGTTGGTTTGTGCAAATTCCTTGTGCCTTTACGTTGTCTTGCCTCTCCTTTTCTAGTCTACTTGTGGTAATTCCTCATCTCTCCATGTCACCACCATAAAATGTGTATTTTGATTCTAAGTCCACGTAGGGCCCTCAAGACAGCTCTAGCTCTAGTTCTCAAGACTGACGGGCCAGTAGGTTTGTACTAATGATGGAACTCAGTGCCTCAACAAGGGTGTGACTATTGAAAATCATTTCCTTCCAAACCCGTGGCCTATTTAGACAAAGCCCTTTAAATGCCATGCAATCTGTTATTTTCTAAAAATGAAACTTTGAGCGCCCTTGTGGCATTTCGCTACCGTGAACATATCTTTAAAGTAATTCTAGGTCACTGTCTGCTCAAATGCAAAAAGTTCTATAATCTTCCATGGAACTTTTCTATAGTGCAAACATTTTGTAAGATGGAAATTAAAAATTTTCACAATGACATATGGCCACAGTCAATATCATAGCTTGCTCACATTGGACACAGAGCATACATTACATATTTTATAATGAAACAAGAGACAAATACTAAAAGGAAAATAATGAGACATTTTGTATATTATAGTAAGATTTTTGTATATAAAGTTGATGTTCATTAATATTTTTATAATTAGAATTTTAGAGATTCTTTTCATTATCTAGAAAATATTTTCATTTTCCATAATGAGGGCTTTAGTCATGTCTGATATTTTAAGCCTTTACTTATTTTTAATCTTAGCATTTCATTTTCCTGTAAAATAACAATACTGAAGCAACTGTTGTCTTAATTATTTTTCTTATCATTGAGATAAAACATACAACACCCAGAGTTAAAAGAGGAAAGATTTATTACTTCATGGTTAGTAGAGGTTTTAGTCGAGAGTTGGTTGGGTGTAAGGCAGGGTGGCATGACAGAGTGGTGTTGTAAAGAGAAACAATTTATGGCACGGCAGGCAGAAGACAGAGGGAGCAAGCAGCAGCAGCAGCACGCCTCCTGCTCCCTTTCATCCCCCAGGTCACAGACCTTTTACATGGCACCACCCACACCCAGGGTGGGGCTTCTCATTACTCAGAACTGGCAGTCTAATAAACCAATGAGAGGACTCATCCAGTACCTTATAACTTTAATCCAGCCTCACACCATTGATTTATATTCACACACCTTAGTTTCAGCCATCTCCAAGAAGTCCTACCAATGAGCACATGAAGTTTGGGGCCCATCTATACATACCAGCCATAACAAATTTTTTAAAATTCAGAATAATGAAACATTTTTGTTATTCATTTGTAGTTTTTCCCCAGTGGAAATTGTCACTTGATCCATTTTTGTAGAAGATACTGCAAATGATTAGCTTCATAGTCTCTCTGTTTGGAGTTGACAATTCCCAAAATAATATTCACCTTGCTTTTCCTTTTACCAGCATTTCTTTTTAAATCCTCTCTATTTCAAAATAATATCTTTCTATACCATCCAAGTATTTTGACTCTGTCAGCAAAACTATGAAATTCTGTTTTCAAACAAGAACAAGACATCAATCTAATTCACTCCTTGACCTTCAGCTTCCCCTTGGCAGTACAGGATTTTCTGTATCTAAGCAACCTCATTTCTAGCTTTTCATCATTGACAAAAATCGCCCTGGAATTCTGTACTGAGTAAAAATCAGAGCACAGAGAATGTCCCCCAAAATAAAAATAATCACTGAGAGATAAAGAATTGACTATTTGCCCTGTGTACTGTTCGAGATTATTTTAATCTCTAGGCTTTCAATAACTGAAGTAATATCATCTCATGAGGTATTTAATGTTCAGTGAGCAGGGCCTCACACAGAGGATGATGCATTTAGGATCTGTTCCCAAGGAATTTCAAAAAAATTGCACCCCTAGTATGTATAAATTGGGGCTTATTCCTATGTAAAATCAGTTTAGAAAATATTGATGAATCAATACTTCCATGCTTTGATTTTTCTCTGCTAAGTATAAACCTCAATGTACCCAAATACACAAAATTTAATTAATTTAGTCCATCCGTGGTTTCAGCAGTCATTACGACCACCCACAATGGCAAGACTTTTTAAGCTTCTCAAAGTCCCATTTTCCCAAATAAGAATAGCTTTATATTTCTGAAAATCTAACAAAAAAAAGACCGTAATTTCCAGATTCTATCATCCTTAGGAAACCTCTTGCCCCTGGAATTGAGAATTAAGATGCCACTTAAACTCTCTGTAAAAGAAAGAAAAACAAAGACAGAATGGTCAGTGTCCTGCTGCTCCTATAAGGCTAAAGTAAAATAAATCAGAGAAAACCGCTCCAGAAATGAGTTATATGTTTAATTACTCTGGTTTACTTATCATTCAACCCTCTAGCTTCTGCATTATTGAGGAGAAAGTTGGTTCCACTCAGTACATCCATTGTTTTCAATTATTAATTGCATCACACATTAATCATGTTTTCGCAATTATGCATTGTAAGTTCTTTAACAAGAGATGTTACCTAAAACATTCAATTTGTTGGTTATAGATACATCTCTATCCCTATTCAATGTCTTCCTTTTCTATCCACAATGAATCAAAAGCATGAAAGAAACAAAAGGAGAGAGGAGAGATGGAATGTAAGATATTTTTCTTGCAAGACAATATTTTCGGTGATAAGAATGTGGAGGTTGTGAATTTACATCTTGCAAGAGTTTATACTACATAGTATGAAGAGAGAAAAAGTCAAACTTCTATAACTAAGAACTAGTGTCACTGACACATCCTACATAGAAAGCAATATGCAGAGGTGCAACTTTAAATGAATGAAAGAGGTTTGAGAGTTCAAGTGGGCAGGGAAGGCTGCTCTGAATTGAGACCCACCTTACAAGAAGGAAGTCAAAGTAAAAGCAGACACAGAAAGCTTGGAACAAGATCGCCACATTTTCAGAGCAAAAAGAAAGCTGGAGATACTTGGATACAGAAAGTGCAGACACAGTACGGGAAATGCAATCCTTAGAGACAGTGGAGGACCAGAGGATGAAAGCCGGGTCCACAGAAGAACGGAAATGCCAAGGATTCAACAGCTCAGGCTTTAATGCCAGGGTGTGGTTCAGACTGAACCACTTGGTACAGTTCATGACACTGGACTCTGAAAATTAAATCTACAGATGCAGATGCAAATAAAAGATCAATCAATGTCATTCTGTTTCTACCTTTTGACTTCCAAGAAGTGGTTTTTAGTTGATAAACAACCTTTCTTAAACAGCTAGTGACTAAACAGAGGTGGTCAAATGATTCCTTGTTACCTCTAAAAACTAGTTATTAAATTATTTGCTTTCTTTAGGTTATGAAAAACCATTTTTTCTTTTGAATTTCTACTCTTGTCTTGTATTTAATTACCAGCCAACTTGTTGCTGTACCCAAGCTGAATGAATCCTGTTGAAAAGTAGCACACAAAAGCTGGTGTGATGGTACATGCCTGTAATCCCAGCACTCAGGAGGCGGAGGAAGGCGGATCACTGCTAATTCAAGACCAGCTTGGGCACCAGAGTGAGCTCAAGGTAGCCTGAACTTCACAGTGAGACCATGTTTTAAAAATCCAAAGTGAAAAAAAAGAAAGAAAAAAAGAGAGACAGACAGAGAGACAAAAAGAAAATAAAGAAAGGGAAAGAAAGAAAGAAAGAAAGAAAGAAAGAAAGAAAGAAAGAAAGAAAGAAAGAAAGAAAAGAGAAAAAGAAAGAAAAAAGAAAGAAAGAACGAAAGAAAGAGTAGCACATACATTCAGTTAAATGTTGGAGTCCATGAATGTTCTACTTTATATTATTTCTTTTAATGTAATTGCTGTAAGTTTATTATTTTAATAATTTTATTGAGAAAAAATAGCAATGAGATACTTTCAAAACCAATTAGTAGGACAGTTTCAATAATTAATACAATGCATATTGTTGTCTTAGTGGTTATTCATTGTACAAGCTGCAGACATGATATCTTGTCCACAAACACTATTAGAACAAATCTCTCTATTCATTGAATTAAGAGAATGCAGCTGTATATCTATCCTAATTATTTTGAATATACAAATACAAAATGGTTGTTCATTTATATCCACTTTTTTGCTTAGTTTTGTCAGAGAAGGTTATCCCATTGTCATTTAAATATTATAGGTGTGAATTCAGCAAAATATTCCAATATAGTCCAGTAGTCCATAATAGTAGTGCGTCTTCCATAAGACTAGCAATATCAGAAGTTGTTGACTCGAACTTTTTACAGTTCAGCATATTAATATGGCTTTACTTTTTATACTTCATTTTTTACTTTTCTGCTGGATGATCAAGACCAAGATAAAACAAGACCTATATAAGAAGAAATGTAGATTTTGTATCTGATAAGGTCAGTCAAATCCCCTCAGGATTTATCCTGAAACCCTGTACCACAGTTTGTAGATCCTTTGTCAGTGTCATTCATGTGGATGAGTCACGGCCATTGCTTGACCAGTTTCCTCTCTGTGAAAGCCTGAGAAAGACTCTCCTTAAGCAAACTCTCTATCACTGATCACTTTCCTCTGTGGCCCCATAATCTCCTTGATCTGAAAATTTGGGCCACAAATGAGTTACATGATGTTATAGTACAGGTTCTCCTGTCCTGAGCTTTCACTGACCTTGAAAGGCTAGGGCCAAAATGTTGGTTCTCCCTGCAGCCCTTCTTTTTCTCTAATTTTTGGTCTGCAAACTTAATGTGTTAACTCTACAGAATACAAGCTTATTGTTATTACCCTACAACATAAGCAGTTGAGCTTAACCTCACTGTCTGTCTGAATATCACACATCCTAGACATAACATGGAACAGGTATTTTCCATCAAGTATTGATATGTTAAACTTTGAGTTCCTACAGAATATGAAGAAAAAAATTAAAAATAAAAATATTTTTCAAATGGGAGTAAACAATTACATATTTTTCACAGAAATTTAGAAATCTAACCATATATAGCATTATAGCAGGACAGCCCTGTGACATTTTTTTTCTTGTCTCTTGTTTTCATGTATTACCCTTTTTCAAAAAACATTTACTTGAGAGACAGTATGGCTGTAATTGATATGACATGACAAACAGTACATATTTAGAAGACCAGAATGACAGGCATTCTAAGCCTGACCCCACCATTACACATTGCTTTCTTCAGTGCAGTTGCTTAGTTCACAGGTATCAGCATATATAGTCAGTCAGGGTGAGAAGCCTAACAATTAACTGCTAGTTTCAAAAACATCCTGAAGATTCTCAGGATCATTGCCTTACCCATCTTGTGCATATGAATGTATGGCTTTGACCCTGTCCTATTTCCTAGCTTTTTTCCTTGCCCTCTCTTCCTTGTCTAATCCTCAAGTTTTGCTTTCCTTTTAATTGTGCTATGTGTTTCTATTTTTATTTCTTCTTTTGAGTTCTTATACTAGGGAGACTATATGATATTTATACTTTTTTGTTACTTTGATTGTTTTGTTATTACCTGGTATATCTTGGTGTAAGCTTAGAACCTATTGTGGTCACGTCAGCCTGTAACATACTTGGAAACAGACACAGGAGAATCAACAATTCAAAACTACTTGTGTTAAGGGCCCGTCAAATAGTTTAGCTGCTTAAAGCACCTGCAACTAGGCGCAGGGGCCAGAGGTTTGATCCCTGGGCCTGCAGTACCAGGCCTGCCCCCAGGGCAAGCTGAGACAGCAATTGAGACTGTGCATGGTGGCATGCTCCTATAATCCCAGCTCTTGGGAGCCTGTAAACAGGAACATCACTAGGAGTCCGATCTAGTAGTGAGACACTGAACACCCTGTACATCCTTCCCTAAAATATATTTTTAAAAAAACCTAACTTGTACAGTTTATATATAACATTTAAAATGAAGAAGAAAGGAAATAGTTGGGATATATTTCAGTAGACTTGGGATATATTTCAGTGGTAGAACATCCTGGATTCCATCAGCATTACAGAATAATAATTAAAAAAATAGATTTCTAAAACTGGGCTGCTCGGTTATTCCAACTTGTGTATTTAGAAATATATCATAAGAGCCCAATCTTGATTCTCCACAATAAGAACTGAGAAAACACTAAGAAAGCTCCTAGCTGAAAAAATTTACCGCACGGAGTGTGAAGTCAAATGCAGCCCAGACCGCTCTCTCGGGAAGTCTGCATGGAAGTGCTACGCAGGTGCTGTCCTGCCTACTGCTTGTCATCTTTTCGCTTTTGAAAGAGTTTTGAGGTGGAAATAAACTCAAAAAGCAAGTAGGGGTCAGAATCCTGAGCATCTTTTCACAAATGATTAGAAGGATGTAAACGTTTATATAAATCTTTATTGTAGATAAAATTTCTTTAGCTATTTGTCCAAAATACGTATCATCTAGAGTCTTCCTATGGTGTTCTCATCATTTTTTTTCCCAGGGGTTGTGCACAAACTTTGAATTTTCATCAGTAAATGTATTTTCTCCAACAAATGTTTCTAGTACAGATAGATAGATATAGATATAGATATAGATATAGATATAGATATAGATATAGATATAGATATATGTCAACATTGTAGAAATATGTGCAAACTATGTTCAAATCATTATTTTTCCAATGCTGGAAGGGAGAGAAACAAAAAATTGTTATGTTGAGGTTTTAAACAAAAATTGAAGCTTGGTGGAAGCATCTAGAGGCCCTAGGGCGAGCATCAAGAGTGTTGTCTGGGGAAGAGTGATGAACCATCTCTAGGAGCCCCGCAGGCATCAGCTCCCCGCTGTGGGTGAGAGCAGTGTGCTCCTTGCAAGGCCAGAATAGAAGCTGGAAAACAAAAAGTCTCCATCTCACTTCCTTCACATATCAAAATCAAGTGCTTTGGCTTGGCCTTCTACAGAAAGCATCTGGTATCCCAGGATTCTTCAGGACTTTGCAGGATTTAAGTGTCCTTAATGGTTTAATTTGGGGAACTTGTTGTTAGGTTTGTGCTTCCAAATCTAGCCATGGGAGGTGTGTAGTAATACACGGGAACCATGCTGTCTGCAATGATTTTACATGCTCTGCTCAATGTTTTATGCTGTCCCTAAGGCAGACATAATCCTGCCAAGGGTGTCTGTCAAAACATGAATCTTCTTATTTACTCCTCTTGTTTTCTCAGGAAGTTCAGTTTCTATGTGCTGCACAAAGCATTAGAATTTTATGTTGCATTATATCCTGGTGTGCAATTCCATCTTAGATTGATTTTATGAATGTTCTCATCCTCAAAGTGAGGCTTGCATAATCTCTATAAATTCTTGTTCTGGCTTCTAACATGAAGCAAAATAAAATTGCGATGAGAGAGTAGGTTCTGTTGGTTAAGAAGAAGATGCTGATTTTTTTTCTTTACTCAATTTTCAAAAACAAGAGACAAATAAAGTACTTGAAGTATTTTATGTACCATTTTAACAATCTGTTAAGAAAAGTTGTAGTATCTTCAGTTTCTGGAAAATAATGTAAATAATGACGCTGATCACCCAAAATTCCTTATTTATATTTACCACTTCATAAGATTCAGGAAGCATTTTCCAAATCTGTATTACCACAGCTATACTATTCAGAAGAACAATGCACAAATATTTAAGTGTATATCAAATTTAAAACAAGTAGTAGAAGACATTAACATCTTTTTCTCTAGTATTATATATTTCTTGGGCTCATCACTAAAAGTTTAATATTGTATATCTGAATTCAAATTCAAACCACACATGAAAACCCTTAATTTCTATTATTTAAGTTAGAGCATACATTACTGCATGTGTATGCTAATATACAATTGTTTCAATGGATATCACTAAACTTTAAATTGCATATGTAAAAACAAAATACCAATCATTAATATCCTCAGTATTTGTCCAAACTGACAAGATAACAAGAACAACTAGTTCATATTTCTGCGTATAATTCAAGAAATACATTCTGATATTTATCAGAAACCTTCTTTAGGTTTTTGGTTGAACAGAGGAATACAAAAGGCTGCCTATGTCCCGAGGTGCTGCCTTCCCCAGGGTCTGGGAGGGTGAGGGAGAGAAGGATCCCATGGACCCTGCGAGCCCCAGAAGGCTAGACATTGGGGATCTGCTCCTCTTGGGGTAGTCCTGTAATGCCTGCTCCCCAGAGGGAGCAGGACCAGCTCCTATGCCATTCAGCCTTCCAGATACTTGGTTTCATCTGTGTCTGTCATCTTTCAGATTAGTATTTCATTTTGCAGCAGATTGTTCTCCCCATTTTCAGAGTACTTGTGTTTTTGGAGAAGCTTCTCTATCATCCCCAGTGTGACTCCTCCTCTGGTTATCATAGCAGGATCTATAGCTTGTTTTAATCCTCTCATCTTCCAGATCTGTCATGATGTGATTATTTTACTCACAGAATTTCTTCAAGCCAAAAATCTTGATTTTGTTATTCAGGAGTGGCTGATGAATAATTACAATATGTAAAACAAGATATGTACTAATCTTGAAAGAAATAGTAACAATTCTCTTCAAAGTAGTGCTGCCAAATAGCTCAGCAGTTTAGAGCGCCTGCATAGGCAGATACAGCAGACAAGGTTCATCCTGAGGCAGTGATTGAGACTGGGTGTGGTGGTGTGTGCCTGTAATCTGAAGGCTGAACTCATGTGGATCACTATGAGTCCTATCTATGTATTTAGACCCTATATTAAAATTTAAAAAAGCATTTGTGTTCTACATCTGACACATTTTGTAGAAATAAGATAATAAAATATTTAAAACTTACATTTATTGAGTGCTCGATTAAGACCATAATTGCAAGGCCTTCTGAAAAATTAGTTTTATGTAATCTTGAAACAAGAGGGACATAAATAAATATAACATTGATTGATATAATGTGATTTAAAAAAATGTAATTTAAAGGTAGCAGTCTATATTTTCAACACTGACGTTCCAAGGGATGTGAGTATTCATACACTGGATATGTCTGCAGCAGCCTCAGAGGTGGTTTCCCAGCACTGATGACAGCATGTTGCCCAGGGACTGTGATGGTCTGTGACACCTTGTGATGAGTGACAAGAAAGCTTGGATCAGGAGACCAATGCCAGTGGCAGCATGTTGCCATGGCAACAGTAGGGAAGCGCAATCAATGATTCCATCTGGTAAACCTAAGGAAGACTGTCTCACAGAGTGTCAATCCTGTTGGAAGGTTGAACACCGGTACTGTTGAGCAGCTTTTCTGTTGTGTCTCGTTCATGATCATCTATGTAGAGTAGGTTTGGTTTGACACAGCAGACAGCTACTGGTATTTGCTTTCTCTTTATCCTTTACAGAAATACTTGCATAGGCACAAAAAGAGATACAATTTTGCACTGGCATGGAAATAGGAGATTTCAATCAGATCTTTACGCAAACTAGTAGAAGACTGTCATGGGTTAGAAAAATAGAGGGGAAGCAAGTGCACAGAACAAGAAGATGCAGCTGTACAGCCTCTCCATCTCAGAAATGCAGACACTTCACAGGTACATGGGCTACGAGGACTGCCTCCCACTCAACTTCAGGAACACAAGAATCCCATGAAATGTGTAAATTGCAAAAGAACATTTTATGCACATGACAAAAATGGAGAAATAATATGTGTTTAATAAGATTTCCTGGAAGAAATTAAAGTTAATTTTTAAAATATTCTATTACAGAGTCAATATGGAATATACAAAACATGCAGACAAAATTGAATTAAGGAGAGTGGTAGAGAAGAAAGTAGGAAGTAAAACCAATGCTATTAAAGAGACAGAAATGGCAAAAATACAAATTGTCAATGCTTAAAATTCACTTAGGAATTGGTAGGAGGATCGTGGTAGTTATTGCATAAATATTTCTTTACAATGTCTATGAAATGTGAGCTCTCAATTTTGAGGTTGTTAAAAAATTGCTTTCTGGTGGTGGAGTACAGCACTGGATCCTAGGGTGGCTTGCAGGCTGTCACATGAACAGTGGAGAACGAATCTACAATTTGTCAATTTTGTTATAGGCCTTTAGGCCTTTATGATTTGTCTTTAGGCAGCAAGAAGGTCACCTAAAGACCCAGGTATTCTCCTGCCCATTTAGGAATACAGAGCCACAGGGTAGAAAACACATACAAAGTTAGGAAATTTAAAAAACAAGAAGATTCAAAAAAACATCTTGAAAATGAGGGTCATATCAGCACCAGTGCATAACTATGCAATTGAAAACGAAGTCAGCACACATATGAGAACTAAATTCATAGTGTGCAAGACAGCTATACAGCCAAAATCTTTGCATGCATACTGACTTAAAAAGGAGTATAATGTTGAAGTGGTCATGAAGTTTGTTTATGGAAATAACAAGATAGAGGAAATTTTTATTTTCTCAGTGAAGTGTTGGGCATGTTTAATGACATCAAGTTTCAACAATCGGACAGGGGCCAGTGTGCTTTGGGGGAATCAAGGCTACATGTATGCTTCACCTGAGCTCTTTGCCCTCTTACCCTAGAGATGTTAAAGTATAACTAGTGTATTTAGAATGCTAAATAATTTATCAGGTACCTCATCAGCTTCCAGGACGTATGAATGCTCCATGTGGGCTTCTCATAGGGGTAGATGAAGTTCAAAGTCACTAGCTAAAGGCTGCGCCACTCACCCTCTGTACTCTTAGTGAAACTTTTTAAAAGAAAAGAACCCTGCAAAATTTATGATGCTTTTTTTTTAAACCAATCTGGTATTTCTGAGCTTGTGAAAAGCAGAACTAAACAACATAAAGATAAGGCGATTATTTTATCTCTTAAGGAAATGTGTAAGTGTATTTATGAGTATGAGGCTGTGCAAATGAACTTTTGCTTTGTTCTTTTGGTGTTGATAGATGAAAAAGCAAGAATCTGACTGAACTGTATATAAAGCTTCCAAGAAAAGAGTATATTTATGGTATGATATAAAAACAATAATGTCCACTAATTTTTCATACAGTTTAAATTTTTGTTAAAAGGATTACACAATAAATTTTAAAATAATTTAATAATGTTGATTGGATATCAAAACAAGAAACATCTATTCAATATAAAGACCACATAAAATTGAACAAAGTAATTTCAAAATAGCAAATGAAATTATTTACACATTAAATTATATATTTTCATGAAACTTCAAGTCACGTAATTATCATTGCTAGAATGCTTAAAGCATGACAGTTTCACAAGTTTAGTACAACTCTTTTTGACTACTGTAAGATTATCACTTAATTAAAACACACAGCAAAGATCTAAGCAAATGATGACTCTAATATTGCCGAATAAAAATTTTATATTTTTATTTTTTATTATTTTGGTGGAACTGGGGATGGAACTCAGACACTTGAGCTTACCAGGCAAGTGCTTATTGTACTGAGCCATCTCCACGGCCCCTGAATGGACATTTTAAGTACATAAAACTAAAGTTTCTAACATTTGAAGACAATATATGAATGCGGGTTTTATGCCAAAAATCTGTGTGGTAATATGAACTTATCTTCTTAAGTTTTTATTTAAAAGTATTCTTTTTTTTTTTTGGTGGAACCAGAGGTTAAAAGTATTCTTCTTCAGAGAAAGCTTAATGTCTTGAAAATTATAATAATTTCATTTAATTTAAAATACTTTGTGTTATGTATGTGTTAGTCATAGAGACATTTCAAGCAAATAGCAAGTTGAGGGGTATTTTACTATTTAATCATTGCTTGCATTGTATGTGTCTCAGTCAAAGCTAAAGTAGTAATAATGATGCTATATGTCAAATATGAGTTTTTACCTTTTAAATATATTGGCCTGTATACTTGGAAAAATGAAACAAATTATATCACATTGATGAAATAAAAATTAGTTAAATAATAATTAGATATAATTATTTTAAAGATGGTCTGCCCGTTAAGGAAACAGAATTATAAAGTTTATGCTTTACCATTAGGATGACTTCATGGTTTAGAACCTTACAGTTCTATGAACCATACTCCTATTTTCCTGAAGCAAATAAAAGTGAGTGAAGTCATCCACTATCTGAAATCTCAGTCATTTCTTGTTATGCAAGGGAATTGTTTGACTACCTGCAAGGATAAACCTGAAATTTCCTCAACCCTGTGAAGCATCTCTGAAACATTCTTTTGTGACTGCTTGCAGAAACATTTTCGTTTATTATTTACATATATCAGAATTTGATGTGAAGCCATTTTCAATCTGATAATGAAGTTGTATAGCTTTAGTCATCTCAAAATTTTAATTTCATTGCCTGCTCTTCTTGTCTTCTCCTAAGAAGAAATCAACTGTGTGTGAAAATGTTCAAAAGAAAAGGCCTTCTCCAAAAGATCTTGTGAACAGGGAATAAATTGTTAATGAATTTAGTAATTGTAGAGATAGATATTGTTTTTACAAGAAATGTTCCTATGGATAGTATTTAAATGTTTTTATTTAACCTCTTCACATGGATAAAATCTATTCGAGATGAGGGTCCCAAGGACCCAATCATGGCAATGGCTTTGATGATTCCAGCAGTGGGGAATACAAGTGCTCTTTCTAATGCCTTCCAGTCCGGTACAGACCTGTCAGCTGGAATACAAGTAGGGGATCAGAACTCAGAGCCAAACGCGACTATAAATCCAGCAGCTTTGCTTCAAAGATCAAGCCTTCAGTGTTTAAGCAGGCTTTTTAATGTGTCTTCTGGAATTCAACCGAGTTGAAAAACTTACTAAAATTTGTTAGATATTAGGCTGAATGTTTTAAACATAGCTATAATACTTCCTGCCAACAAATCAATGAACCGTTTGAAAAATGGTGATAATAGCAATGGTACAATGATAGAAGAATATGTAGTTCCTTTCCGTATTTTGGCTATGGGTAGAATTTTAATTTTTTCAATGTAAATGTTCCCTATTACCTGAGCAGTAAAATCAGAGCTAAGAAACAGGAGGAAGAGAGGAGAAGTAGAGGCAAGAGTTATTGCTCTCTTCTTGTGTACTATCTTCCCTTGGGAAGAAACACATTTGTGAATTTATTTCCTTTTCATGGGAGCCAGGGAACTTGTTCCAGCAGTAGCCTCCAAGAGAATTATTTCTTTGCAGTGGATACTGAAAGTCTATTCAAGGGAGTGATATGTTGCTGTGTTGGATAATTCATGTAAAATCCAAATTGACAGAAAAATGTTAAATACCTCATTGAGCAAATTCTGCACCTGATTCCTTACATTGTATTTGTGCCCAAGAAAAATATTGTTCTCTGCACAGAGCATAATTTATAACAGAAAAGGAAGTAAAATATATCTTCTCTTGACCTGTTTATACAGATTAATAATCTAGGCTCAGGTTCCTAGAAACCTGTCTCAAACTAATTTAGAAACAAATGACTTGTCATCAAGATATTATAGCTCTAGGAAGTTTAAAGATTTTCCAGAATATTATTTTTTATTATTTTTATTATTTTTCATTATTTTTGTAACAGGTGAGATTTACCCTGGTCATTGCTCAAAAAGATTCAATTGTATGCTCAACTCATTTACTGTCAACTCTAAGCTTCTTAATATGTATTAGAATATTATTCATCCTCTGACCATAGATTTTGGTATCTGAGGTTGTCATTTTCATTCACTTTCATATATTTTCTTCTTTTTACTTTAATTATACATTCTGTAGGATACAGTGTGATAACTCAGTACACGTGTACAATGTAAAATGATCAAATTAAGGTTATTTTCCCATGTTCTTATAACATAAATTTACTAACACATAATATCTGTACATGTTTTGAGGTTTTGTGTGATGTGTTGAAATTTTAAACATATTGTAAATCAGGAATTATTCATTAGCCCATAATATATTTTATTTGCTGTTTATTTTAATTGTATTAAGCATTTATGATATAATTTGACTGACAATTCTACTCTGTTCAAAATAGAGTATGAGATGGATTGTATATGAAATATAATTATATGTCATGCAAATGGATTACTTTTATCCATTTATCCAGTACCTGGTTAATTTTAAGGCATGTTTTATGTGCAGGTGGCTAGAAGGCTATGTCTCACTTTGTCTAAAACAGGTTTCTTGACATCTACTCTGTGCAAAACTCTTAAATAATTGCTTCTGTTAAGGTTGTCTAGTTTGTTAGTGTAGTCTTCCCATCCCTGGTGTATCTACCCTAAAGATGTTGATAGGAGACAAATGTGTAAAGATTGATACAGGTTAATTGTGTTACTTATTCTAATAAATACACGTACAATCATATACCTCTGACACATTATGTCATTTCATGAAAATCATTTCCTTTTTAACCATTTCTTCTTAAATAATACACAATTTTCAGTATCAATTACTGTCATGTACTATTAACGTTAAAAATGTTCAAGATTGAAGAAAAGACCACTTGCTTCAGAGATGTCTTAGGCACTGTCATATGAGTATTCCTTCTAGCAACTGTAAGCACACTCATTAATTAGGACAAAGAGAAAGATCTTTTTAAGGTAAGTCAGAGGCCTCTAAACATCAAGGAAAAAATGTCAATCTTAAATAAGACATTTTAAAATACTATTTCTTGCAAATTTCCAGAAACCTGTTAAAGCTTTACTAAAAGCTTTTCTTTTCTTTTTCTCAGTACTATAACTTATATTTTCTTTATAGTATTTAAAATGTACACATTTTGGCAATAGCATAGCCACATAGTGTTGAGGGACTTTAGTAAAATATATTTTAATCCATCCCGTGTACCTTTAGTTCCAGACCCAGTTTGCTAGGACACTCACACTTTACAACTTTCATTTTTTTGTCTGATAATTCTTACTATCATAATAAATAGCATTTCTTTTTATTTCTCCACTTCTCACAGTATGATACGCATTACTGTTATGACTTTTGTCCAGATGTCTGCTCAGAGCCTCACGCAGTGCTAGGTGGGACGTTTTCAGAGAGGGCTGGGTCTAGCATATAGATGCTGGGCTAGTCTGAAGGGCGTTAGGGTTAACGGTGTGAGCACTACCTACCTTAAGTATTCTGGATATGATAAAAGAGGCAGAAAGACACTGCCAAGGCCCCGCGCTGCTTTGCTAAGGTGTGGCAGCCATGAGCTGCCAAGCCGCCCTTCCTTGCAGCTGGCCAGTCATGGACCTAGCCCTCTGCAAACTGTGAGCTAAGCACACCTTTCCTCCCTCGAGTGTGGCTGTTGGGCATTCTGTCTCAGCAATGAGAAAAGGAGCTAAGAACCATTAAGCAACTGTGTAAAAAGAGGAATTAATTAGTACTTCTCCCTCAATATGGTTTTGTTTGGTGTGTTATTTTTAGATGTTATCTTGTTTATATAACTTTGATAATACTGTTAAAGTTCCATCACTTATTTTAACAGATACTCTCTTCCTGATATTATTAGGAGAAGACTTTCAAGTACAAGACTAACTATCAAAACTAAATCTCCCTAAGTCTTAATAACTTGGCCTACACATTAATGAGAGTGAAATTGATTAGCAGGGTTACCCTTATTACTGAGATCTGTTTGTGCTTAGCTCTCAAACATAAAACCTCAGATTCTATTTCTTTAAAAGTGCAGATAAAAACAAAATTATTTCAAGAAGTCAGGGAAAAAAAGTCAGAGACTGGGATTCCTTGATGTCTTAGTCAGATTTTCATCTCTGTTGACAAAATACCTCACACATACAGTCTGAAGAAGACAGTTTGATGGTTTTGGAGATTTCATTGTCAGCAAGGACATGAGGAAAGATAACTGCTCAACTCATTGCATGCTTCCTGGAGAAAGCAGAAGATCCAACAGGAGGGGCTAGGGACCACATCACATCCTGAGGGTCACCATCTCCTGACTCTCCTGAACATGCCAGAAGTATGTGTCACTGATCTTCTATGTGTCCCGTCGGTCAGTGAAGCTAAGAGTTAAGATTAACCATGATGCCTGCCAGAGTCTGCTGGATGGGGCAGAGAGAACATTCAGATGTGAGACACCCCCTCAGGGTCTGAGAAGTGCCACGCTGTTGGAAAAGTGCCATATATTTAACTACTTGAACCACGAATAGTATAACTTAAGTATATCCAGGCTTGGGTGGGAATAATCAGATTCCTTTAAAAAGTAAGTAGCACAAACTGGTCAAGCAATAATTCTTATATTCAAATATAAAGAGCCACAGATTGTTTTCACTCAATGGATAAATACAAGTATTTTATTCAAATTAGAAATAGTATTAAGATTTTAAAGAGAATAAGGTCATGGGGAACAGTAGAGGAGGAGAGGTAGAAAGAAAAGGAGGATGTGAGTAAGAGGAAGAGTTTAGTTGGAATGCTTTGTGTGTGTATGGTAAAGAAATAATAATCAGGATTTAATGGAGAAATTTTGTCATGGGCTGGCTATTGTCATGGTTTTATGTCCAAGGTTAAGCAACAAAATAGAATATTGGTAAATAGTATCATTTCCTCCCTCAGAAAACATTGAGAGAGACCATTAATGATAAGAAACTCCTAAGATTAATGTCATTTCCAAATATTGGACAGTACTTATCTTTATCACAAATTCAATGAAAGCAAGCTTGACTTATGATGTCTTTATCATTGCTTTTTTCCAGCACATTACAACCATGCATTTCATTTAAGAACTGAAA
>NW_004524581.1:4054676-4059627 GCF_000260255.1 Octodon degus | reverse complement strand
GTAAATATAAAACTTCAGTGATGCTCTCTAGATTTCTATAGAATTCAAGCATTTTAAAACATTTTTGAAGTATTTTCATTTTAATAAAATTAATTTAAATGAAATGTAAAAACATATGTTGCACAGGAAACATTAGATATATTGTACATTTTATATAAAAGAGAAAAATTTGCATCATAAATTATTTGCTTCATGTCTTTTTATTAATTCTAGAAAGATTAAAAATGTATTACCATTCTTCCATGATTTTGTTTTAGATTTCTGCTATAAAACACTATATACACTATATTATTTGTAGTTTAGTGTATGTTGTCTCCTCTGCGGATTCAAAATTAACTAGTGTTAGGCCAGGTGTGGGGGCTCACACCTGTAACCCCAGCATTTAGCAGGCCGAGGCAGGAGGATTGCCATGAGTTTGAAGTCAGCCTTAACCACATGGCAAGACCTAGTCTCAAAAAACAAACAAACAAACAAAGCTCATGTAAGATGTTAAATTACCAATTTTGAAATTTGACCGAACTCACAGTTCATTGATGTTTAACTCTCTAAACTGAAGTATCTTAGTGTAGATTTCCTATAAAGTGTTAGTAATCTGGCTGAACTAAACTCTGAATTTTTTTCCAGGAAGAACTGAACCCCATTATTGTTACCCCACCTATCCAAGCCATTGATCAGGACCGGAATATTCAGCCACCCTCGGACAGACCGGGCATCCTCTACTCCATCCTTGTCGGTGGGTATCTGCTTACATTCTACACTCTCAGTTAGCTCTCTGGGACCATGTGGAAGGTTTCTCTTACATTAAAGGAAATCCTTTACATTTCAAGTACTCCAATTGGAAATTATTGGTACAGCTGTATGTAGAGGGTTGTTTCTTCTCAGTTTCAGTCAAATATGTAAAATGAATGAATATGTAGAAGCATCAAAACAAATTAAGACATTAATCTGCATATTGTTAATCTCATCCATATTTCATTTACAAAGGATTGTTTGGGGAACAAATTTTTAAAAATCAATTCAGCTTCCTACAGTCTTAGATGCTTTCTCATTACTGAGAAGTGATACCCAATGGTTGCAGTTTAAAGGAGGACAGGTCTGTTTTCACACAGTTTGTAGAGGTTTCAGTCCATAATTGACTGGGTCATGGCAGGACCAGGTGACAAGGGCATGCAGAGGAGAAATAGTGTGTAGTGTGGTGACAGGAAGCAGAGGTGGAGAGATAGCTCCTCCGGGCCAGGACCCCGCAATCCAAATCCTACGACCACATGTCACTTCCCAGTGTCATAGTTCACTGTACACACTTCACTGAACTAATCTATCAACCACTATCACACCTCCATGAAGCACTCACCTACAAAAAGCCCTGCCTATGAACACGGGAGGCTTTGGTGGACACTGAGGCATAAATCAGAAGACTTACACTGTAGTGTGTTTAACATTGTTGTGTACGATGACAATTCTGATCACATATAACTTCATTAATCAAGGCCTATTTTGGAAGCCTACAGGCAAAAGGAGAAGAATCATGCTTTAATACGAGGGCACACAATAGATTATACTCTTGGGTAACTTTTTACCTTGACAATTCCACAGAAAATGTCCTAGTTCATTCTTATGTGTATCACACTAATTCTGCAAAAAGCAAAAATGATGAAAATCTGACTATGCTGTTCTTTTAAAATTGCTTCTTCTAAATATATATCTGTCGGTGATTTGCATGGTTTGGAAGCTGTAAAGAGACAGATGCATGGGAGATGGACTGAGCATCTCTTAATGTAAAAGGGCTACTTTGGAGGGTGCACAAAAAATAACTTTAGGGCATATGACATTTATCTTCAAATACACTGTTCTCCACCCTCTAGACTATGTGCGTCTGTAACAACCAACAGGTAGTAGACACAACCTGAACTGTTACACTTTATCAGTGTAGAAATGCTATCTGTAAGCCAGATATGGTTGCACACACCTCTAGTCCCACAGTGCCAATGAAAGAAAGTGAAGCAAGAAGTTTAGAACTTTGCATCCCACAGAAGCAATTTAGCTTGAGACTATTTAATCATAAAAAAAGATTATAGATGTAGCTGTCTGATGTTGGAAGATTACCACGGGGTGCGGTCCCCAGTACTATATGCACCACTATGCATTCCACGAATGTACTTTCTCATATATACACACAATCACACACACACACACACAGAGAGATAATACTCGCTGTGAATAAAATTCAAGTAATTTTGCTTCAAGACATTAGTCTTAGAACAAACACGTACCATGAACCTGTCACAGACACAAGACTATTCAATTATTAAAAAGCCTCTTTTGGACCGGCCAAATAGCTCAGCAGATTAAAGCTCCTGAAGGCAGGCACAGGGGCTGGGGGTTCAATCCTGATCACAGGACCTCCAGGGCCCGATGAGAGGGCAGTTGAAGCTGGGCGTAGTGGCATGTGCCTGTAATCCCAGTTTTTGGGAGGCTGTAAACAGACGAATCTCTATGAGTCCAATCTAGTAGTGAGGCCCTGAACACCCTGCAGACTCTTTCCTAAAATAATAAAAAAAAAAAAAAGCGTATTTTACCTCTACAGTGCTTTGGGTATAGATAATAGGAAATTGGTGTTGTTTAAGGCTGGACAATATGTCAGTTATTATATGAACATGCTTGATGTCAATATGCTAGATTCTATAGACAGAGCTGAGAGATAACAGGAAAGGTAAAAGTATATCAAAGATAAATTAAAACATATAGTTCTAGCTAATAGAAATATATTTTGAACTTCCTATCCTGTGAGCTCACGAGAGGCAAGAATTAATCACTCGAAGAAGACTCATTTTATCAGAATGAGACAGAAAGATTATCTAGTAGATGATTAAGCTTGTGAGAAGCACAAAAGAAAGAATTTAAGGATAGACTTAGGAAAGCAGTGTATTGAAAAGTAGGTGGGCATTGGCTCATATCCATCAGACTTTCCCAATTTGAAAGTTACACTTTCCATAAGTGAACGCTTAGCTATAGGAGAAGACAATTCATTGACTTCATGGAAGTGCCAGCGATTTTCTGGCAATAGAAATAGGTACTACTCAATGATTCCATTGAGATGAATAGAGGTTAAAGAACAGAAGGAGACAAAAGGGAGATAGAGCATCAAAAAAGACGTGTCTAGCCTACAAAAAGAGAAGGAGGGTCGCAGTATTAAAGAGAGTAATAAGCATAACCCTTCTTGAAAATAAAGATGTTAGCAAAAGCTTCCAGAAAATGAGGAGATTTTTCAGGCTGACATCTGAGAAGAAAGGTAGCAAGTAAGGATGAAACATTGTGATTTCCTTGTGTGTTTCGGCAATATCAAAGAAAGCAGTAGCCATGGGAAATGAGAATGAAGGAAATGTAGAAAGACAAGAGAGATCCAGGATGTAGAGGTCTCATAGGTTATTTATTTTTTCTTTTATCTTGAGTAAAATGAGGGGCCAGATTTTGAGCATAAAAATGACATTGATATAGAGAATGAAACTCCCAATATGAAAGGTACCTGGGATGAGTTCATGTTTACTAAAACCAAAGAATGAATTTTAGGAACAAATGGAGGTTAAAAGCAAAATATTTATTGGAGAAAAAAAGCTTCTGTCTGAGAGGGACAGAATGGGGAGCTAAGCAGGTTAACCCAAGAATCTTCTATTTCTAGGGACTTTAAAAAATGTATTTAGTATAGGGTCTACAGGGCCTACAGGGTCCCACTACACAGATTAGACTCATAGTCATTGTCCTGTTTTCAATCCTAAAAGCTGGGATTATATGCACTCGCCACCATTTCTGGTTGCAGTTGCCATCTCAGTGTACCCAGGGGGCAGGACCCGCATGGCATGGGGTCCTGAGGATCAAACCCCAGCTGCTGTGCTCTGCCTAAGCAGGTACTTGCTTTAGTTAGGGACTTTCATAGAGTAAAACCATGCAGTGCAGCAGGTCTAATGTGGAGAACATGTGAATTCGCTTTGGTGGGAATGAGGTAAAACAAAACTATGGTCAACCAATAAGATTACAAGCACCATTATTGTGGTAAAATTGATTAAATTGGAATCAAATGGGCAAGTGAAGTAGCAAGCATCATGAATATGGGATGGGGTCTCTTGCAGTTGGGGTTGCATTAGTGACTCTTTCAAGGTTATTGATACCTATTAATGTCATTCCCTGATGCCCTTCCCTAGGGAAGTATGTGGCTGCATTTGTTTATTCTTTTGTCTTGAGGTCTGGCTCAAAGCAGAGTGCTTGTCTCTCCCAAAATTGCAAAGTGGCCTTGTCTTCCGTATTGTCACCTTGAGGGCATAGCTGTGTGACTACTTGTAATGTTTCTATCTAAGTTAGCTGCCTACAACAAAAGTATCAAGTGAGTTATCTGGGGAAAAAGCTTTGGTAGCTCTTTTCTAGTATGTGAGGCTGACTGAGTAATGAATTTATCAATAAGAGGAATTTGTCCCCCTATTGAATTAGGATCTAGGGAAGAATATTTTAACAGTTCCTCTATTAAATGTTCTAAAAAAGCACAGGGGTTTTCTTTCTTTCTCCTGATAAATAGCTGAAAATTTAAAATAACTAAAAGGTTTTGTTTTATTTTTCTTAGACATTCAAGAATACACACTTGAAAATGTCTCTTCCAATCTCCTGCTGGGTTATTATGCCAGTAGGGGCCTTGGGTGGGAACTCTTTGGGCTCCCGTGGGCACAGGTAGTTCCACTGGCTGTCTTTTTTCAGTTCAAAATTAACAATATGATATTCATCTCCAAAATGTAGTAGCAGCTTGCAATTATGCTTGCCTCTCATTAGAAGTCAATGCTTGATTTAAGAGTAACATTATATCTTTCCAATTCAGTTCATAAGTCTGAGTAAGTCCTGTAAAGACATCAGTGCATTTGTCAGGGTCATCTGAAGATTTTCCAAGATCTGAGTTTATCTGTTTTAGGTC
>NW_004524581.1:4053254-4054121 GCF_000260255.1 Octodon degus | reverse complement strand
AATCCATGGATCTATCTAGCTGGTGCAGGACTATTTCTTATTATAAGCAAAATCTGAAGATAAGACCTTTTTTTAACCATTATCCCTTTTTTTTGTTTGTTTATGGTATCTTTCTAGTTGTAAAATAGTGTCATAATTAATACTTTCCTTTGCATTCCATTTGGTTGTAGGAGGTATTAAGTGGCTCTTTTTCTGCATGTAAAGATCAAATATCTTCAAGTGCCTAATGAGGCACTCTAAAAGGTTAAGAAACTTTGACTTTGAGATCTCCATATCTAGAATACAAATATAAGACATTTTTAGGGCATCCCCACCTTATTTCTAATTGATTTTCTTCCAAGGCATCTCTTGAGTAAACCTCTACAGAGCAGGTGGATGCTCATTTTTGAGAGAAGGGAGAGTAGATTCAAAAAGCCTATCTAGCCTCAAACTGGTGATTCTTATCTCCTAAAACAATTTCATAAACCCTGCACTTACTCTTATTGAATATTTATAAGTTACAATTGGTCGGGTGACAGGAATATCTACAGAAGGAAGCATAACTATTACATAAAAAGGTGAGTTGGAAGCAGAGCTCCTCCTCTACTGTTCTATGAATGAGATCACTTTTGGAGATAGACAAAAAAAGACACTTGACTGGAAGGAATTTTCCCTGGGCCCGAGGGCAAAGAAATCTCCAAGACTATTGTGTCATCCATGTAGTCGCCAGGGCAACCTTTCCCAGTAGCAGGTCTAGGCTATATTAAATCTGTGGAGCTTTCAGGTTGAACTTATATTTATCATCAAACAATCACATTTTACATGTTGGCAAAAACACATTACTTAAGGTTGCCAAACATCTCTTACTGTTAGGTAGCATGTAAGGCA
>NW_004524581.1:4050774-4052384 GCF_000260255.1 Octodon degus | reverse complement strand
AGAAATAGTCTGGAGTTTTCCTAACATTCTTCTACAATGGAGAGGACAAAAAAGGTAGGAAATTAGAATTAAGGTCAAAGAAAGAACAATGAGACTTTAAAAATGGTCACTGACCTAATGTCATTTGGTTGGCGAAAGAAGTCCCATGTTCTGTCATACAGGCATGTATGTTTTCTAAGTCTGAGCTAGATTTAAAAATTCCATTTTACAGAAGTTTATATACCATCCACTAGGAGACATTCTAATGTTACTCTAACTCTATTGGCTAAAGTCAAACAAAACAGTATATTTAGCAACTAGTTCAAATGCAACATATACAAGAATAAACAATCATAAAATCTCACACTAAAGAAATATCATAGCCTTATAACATTTCCACGTTTTAATTTAGATATACCAGCAATATTTTTGCAAAACCATGAGTCAAAGCATAAGCAATTATATGCAATTTTAACAGAACTATGCGAGACAAGACTATGAGGCAAAGCATGAATGATTATGAGCAATGAGCAAAGGCATATCAACATTTGAAGCACAAAAATTTGTTATCTAAATGAGTCCAAAGCCAGAACAAAACAAAAGCAAACTCATACCTCCATTCAGTGATCTAGGAGGGACTAGCAAATGATACAGGGGAATGAATCTCTCAACCTGAAAGGTACCTGGGACGATTTTGCATGCTCTAAAACCAAAGAATGAATTCTAGGAACAAATAGAGGTTAAAAGTAGAATACCTACTGGGGAAAGAAAACTTTTGTCCAAGAGAGATGGGCAGAAGGGGAAGATGAATGGGTTATCCAGGAAATATACCATTTCTAGGGACTTTTATAGAGTAAAGCCGTGGGGTGTGGCAGGTCTAAGGTGGAGAATGTGTGAACTTGCTTGGGTAGGTATGAGATGAGACAAAACTATGGTAAACCAATGAGATTACAAAGACTGTTGTTCAGGTAAAATTGATTAAATCCAGGACCAAATGGAGAAGTGAGTTATGTAGCAAGCAGGCCTGAATACAGAACAGGAGTTTATCTGTTAGCTGGTAGCAGCTGGATTGGTGACTTTTCCCAGCTTCCACAAGGTGATGATCAATCCCAGATGCTTATCTTTAGGAAGGTAAGCATTTGTTCTATCTTTAGTCTTTAGGTCTGGCCCACAGCAGAAATGTCTATCTCTCTTACAGTTACAAGGATATCTTGTCTTCTATGCTGTTGCCTTGAGGGCCTACTCCTGTCTGACTGCCAATCGTATTTCTATCTAACTGAGTTGTCTACAACAACATAATGACATTGTTTCATCTACCTTTAACAATGGGATAATAGATGGTGTGAATCAGTAGACATAATCACACTATTTTGTTCTTGCTATTAAATTGTATGACACATTCTTTTGTAGTATTTATATTTTAGAATCAGCACATTATAGGGTTGAAAGAACAGCCTTTGCAATTGTACTATTATAATAAGATCCTGATTTTGACACAAACTACAAATGTTGAGTTATTTAATTTTTGTTAGTTCAATTTCCTCCATAGAGTTGATGAAAAAGACCTTGAATTTGAGGATTTGATTTAATACAAATAAAAGTATGCAATGGTGGCTTGGAAAAATAATGTC
>NW_004524581.1:4047967-4049439 GCF_000260255.1 Octodon degus | reverse complement strand
TATGGTTTGGATGAATGTCCCCAAAATGTCCACATGTAAAGGGCTGACCACCGTGCTGGTGTGTTGGATGGACTGTGGACCTTTAAGAGGTGAGGCAGATTGCAAAAAACATTAGGTCACCTGGGACACACAATGGAACAAGGTGATGGACCTCCTGCCTAGCCCCACTCTGCTTCCTGAGCACTTGCTCTGTCTTGCACTCCCACCAGTGTAAGTCACTGTCCTGATCAAGGACACAAAGAAATGTGGTCACAGAATGAGGACCTGGAACATCTGACTCTGAGGCAAATCTTCCTTCTTCATAAATAACCCCTCCTAGGTGTTTATTGCAGTCACACACAGCTGACCAGTATCCTTGATAAAAACAGTGAAAAAAATGGTAAAAACATAAAAAATGAATTCCAGCCCAATTTTATAAAATTTGTATTCTTCAAATTAACAGAAGTTTCCAGTAATTCAGGGAATATTTATTTAAGAAAAAAACCCTAATTCCTGGTAAGGGAAGTGAGTTTTGTCTCACTTTCCTTTATCCAAGTTTCACATTTACTGTGTCATGACATTGAAAATGATAGCCTAAGTCGCCAGTGTAATTTGGCTGCCATAACTAAACAGAATGAACTTAGCACAAGTTTCAAATTATTCACAAAATAAATGGTCACTATGTGACCTATGAGTGGATCCTTGGAAAAATTCTAGGAAAAAAACTGTCTCAGACCATTTAATACAAAATACCTTATCTCTGAAGGTCTTTATCAAAAAACTGTTATAAACAGGTGTTTTACCTTTTACCTGGCTAAGGTTATGGAGCACAGTAAAAGCAAAAATAGGCTAGTGAAAGGCTTTTGAGAAAAAAAAAATTAGGGAGTGATATCCATAGGGGACTTAAAAAGCTTTAATATTGTCTGGTCATCTAGGAGAACAGCAAGATTCATGCTGTGTGTGCTCAGAAAATTCTTGGAAAGAACTTATGCTGTCTCTTTTCTCTCTGACCTTAAAGTCTGCAGTGGCAGAGAATGGATGTGAAATGAACTTTTTGTGACTGCGCTGAGGACTGGACATGTGATTCAGCAGGCACAAAATGCTCCTAAGAAAAATCTAGAACATTTCTGGTTTTATGTGTGTAAAAAAAATCTTTACTCAATTTTTATTCTATCAGTAAAATAAGAAATCTCTTTGCTAGTCACACATGACAGAAACTGCTGACCTGAAAGAGTATTAGTTTGAAAAGTAGGAAAACAAATGATCGCCGCTATAGTAAGCAGCGGGTTCTCATGAGTAAATTTCACCTTGTCACCTTAGGATGGGAAGTTGGAAGAGTAAGAGCCAAAAGATACAACAGATGTTGTGAAAAGGAAGCAGACTGCTCAGAAGGAAAGAATAACTGGGTTGGGAGAAAGGAGAGAAAAAGGAACAAAAAACAGATAGTTAGTTAGATAGATAGATAGATAGATAGATAGATAGATAGATAGATA
>NW_004524581.1:4045895-4046827 GCF_000260255.1 Octodon degus | reverse complement strand
TAAATTCAAAAAGATCCATTTTTACCCACATTCCTCAATGCACCAGAAGGCCCAAATAAAGCAATAAAGAAGAGCAACTTCTCATGGACAAAATAAAATTGGCATAGGTTTCTTCTCATTAGAAACCAATAAAGGCAGCCCCCAACTGGACGACGTGTTTAAATGCAAGATAATTTCAGCAGGCACAAATATATTCCTCAAAAATGAATGAGCCATTGAGATATTCCAAAACAAATAAAAACAAAAAGTTTATCAGTAACAGGCCTGCCTTACAGACAATACTGGAGAAAGAGATTTCTGCCCTCCCTGCCAGAGCTCTCTCAGACATCAATGGATCACGCTAGTGTCAAGGAGCACAATATATTTATTCAAGTGTAGAGAATGATCTCCAGTGTAGAAAACATGGGGCTATGAAAATAACACTGGGAAATAAAAAATAATTGAAATTATATAGACGATATTCTGTAATCACAGGAGAATGAAATCAGAAATCAATCACAAAGGAAGATTTGAACAATTAACCTATATGTGCAAACTAGAAAATACAAAAAAAGTAGCTAACAGTTCAAAGAAGGAATCTAAAGGAAAATTAGAAAATTAATCTCAGATAAATACAAACACAAACACAGTGTAACCAAACACTTAAACAGTAAGACAGTAAGGTTTGTAGTTAGAATTGCTACAGATACAAAGAAAAACCTGTAGTTAATGATATAATCTTCATGGTGGACCATGCGGATGACCCTCTTTAACAGAAGAACAATTATCTCCATTTTGGCTAAACCTGGCCCAGGTTCCTAGTATTGATATATGTACAGAGACGGCTAGGACTTTTCCTTTTCCCCTTGATTGGATTTAAGCAATGCAAGTCTGTCTAGCTGAGTCACAGATATGTAGCCTTTAAAGCGAGGCTGTTGGCTAGGATTACCTCC
>NW_004524581.1:4032742-4044645 GCF_000260255.1 Octodon degus | reverse complement strand
AAGCAAATTTTCCTAATCCAATACTGCAAAATTAAATAATGCAGTTTAGAAGCAAGGTTATATAAAATGACAAGTAGGGATCTATTCAACAGTGAGAGTTTTTCCTTAATAAACAAAACGTTCATTAATGTAATCAGCCTAATTAATAGGAAAAAACACATCTATCAAAATCAAGCATTCTAATGACCTAGTAAAATATCATTAAATTCATACAAAAAGTTATCACAATGCCAAGAGATTATGATTAAGCTGTTCTCATAGTGGAAGACTGTAAAATAACTTCTGAAATTGAAAAGTTGGGGTGGTGAAAATTTTTTAAAAACTCATAGAAGTTGAGTACGAATCTTTAGAGAAAAGGGTTTAGCATATACATTTATTTCAAGTTATTATTATTATCATTACTATTTTTTATGTATTTGGTGCAAGGTCTTGCTATGCAGCTCAAACTTATAATGAGCCTCCTGTTTCCACCTCCCCAGCGCTCCAAGTACAGTGTGCCCCACCATGCCCAGTCTCAGCGGCCAGTTTAGCATGCCTGGGGGTGGGGCTGGCACTGCATGTGGTATCAGGGATCAAACCTGCTCCCAGACCTTACCTAAACTGGCACTTAGTCTGTTGAGCTATCTTGCTGGCCCTCAAATTATATTTAAAGCCCTTGAAATATTTACTTGAAAAATTATGTGACAGAATTAAAAATTTGTTAAATTTCAAGGGCTACAATCAATTTTGCTGTAGTTTCAAACAATATAACAAAAACCAAAAGAAGATAAAACAAATGTTCATCATTATAATTAAAATATAAGTATATTTTATAATTAGCTCATAGTTTAAACTAAGTTTCTAAAATTATATATAAATATTTTGAAAAAACTTACAGACTTTAAAAATTCTAAAGAAGCTGGGTGTGGTGGCACACAGGGCTGGAATCCCAGTATTTGATTAGTTGAGGCAGCTCATTCACCTTGACTTCAAGGACAACCTGGGCATGTACTGAGTTCAGGGCAGACCGGAACTGCATAGTGATGTCCTATCTCCATAGAAATATTCAAAGGTAATTTTGCGAATTTCTCATTTAAACTTAAATGAATTCCTATTGTTTATTGTGTCATTCGTTTGAAATTTCTCTATAAAAATAAATTACAATTGAGTTGGGGGGTGTTGCATTTTATAAAGGATATGTTGGTTTTTAAAATAATTTTTATTCATTTTAATGAGGAAAAGATAAAATAGTGATTAAACAGTTTCAAAACAGGTTAATAGGGGCCGGGGAGATGGCTCAGTAGAATAAGCGCTTCCCTGGCAAGCACAAGGGTCTGACTTCAATTCCTGGTTCCACCAAAAATGCCCCAAAAAACCAAAACCAAAACAAAACAAAACAAAAATAAAACAGGTTAGTAGGACATTTACAATAATTAATACATTGCATACTGTTGCCTTCTGGTTAAGGTTTGCTATCAGTTGCTAAGCAACCTATTGTCATGCATTACTGACTTTACAAAAGTATAAATGACAATTTATTGTGAAAATAAAAGGGAGAGAAGGAAAAAATATATATGTATATACAAGAGAGTTAGGATAGGTATGCAGCTACTTTCTCTTAGTTCACTGAGAATAAAAGTTTGTACTAAAATTGTTTAGACAAGATATATCTGCATCATGTCCTGTGAATAACTACTGTGAAGAGTGTTTCATGTAATGAAAATATGGGCAAAATTGGAGTCAGAAGACCTATATTTTAAATCTAGATTCTCTAGTTGTTCTTTGATTCAGAACAAATATATTTGTCTCTATGATGCTAAATTTACTATTTATATAAAATGGAGAGGATTATTTTAAAATATCAGAATATAATGCCTACCTGGCGGGGTAGGTACTGAGCTCACAAAGGTGGTTTTCCCAGGACGATGTTTATCCAGTGCCCTCGACATACAAGGCAAGAGTTCTACCACTGAGCCACAGCCCACCCTCCTCCAGTGCCCTCCATGTGCACTGACCTATGTGAATTTCCCAAAGGTGGGAAACTTGACCCCATAATTTGTGGAGGACTGTGTTCCTGCTCTCCTCTGGAAAAAAATAAATCCAGCATAAAACTTTTCTAGTCTAATTTAGATTCTTTCACACAACGGATAAGGTCATTTAATTAAGAGAACACCTTGAGTTTCCTTTAAAAAGCATTTCCTTTCATCATAATACTTTTTTTCTAAAGAAGTTTCTGTTTTATTTCATCTGTGAACATCCATTTGTTTTTCATGTTTAGAATTAATCATGGCTTGAAATTTGACCCCCATGGTAAATCTTAAAGAAACCCAAATTACTCTAAATTAGTTTACTAGAGGAATTACACCTACAACATCTATTTCCATTTTTCCAGGTTTGCCTATTATTTTATATGAATATTTATCTTTATCAAGTGAAAAGATTGAAAGAAAGAACACTTTTTAGAAGTCATCCAAAGGTATCTTACTTTGCTGACATTGGCCAGAGAATAGGAAAAAATCCTATTCTTCTGTCTCTAGAACTAGTAAGGTGAAATCTACTAATAGCTATCAAGGACTGCTGCAGTGCTAAGTCACCATTAAAACAGATATTACACAACAAAAATAAAAAGACATACCTAGAATAATGTGAAATTTGTTGTCATAATTTTAGGTTGCTGAAAGAAGCATATGAATTTAAGTCAGAGGAGTGGAATTCTGATATAATTAACTCTAAGATTAAACAACCTAAGTCTATAAATGGAGCAATCCAGAGCTTTGGAGATGTTTTGGGAACAGTGTAGTGCTGTTCGAACTAAGTTTGCTGAATGGCATCAATAGCGTATTTTCTAAATGAGGTACATTGCATGAGTATAGGACAGCTTGAGCTTAGCCATGCACTTGCTGTTGGACAATGATGCTGTACATCAGATCTTGGCTTCTGCAGTGTTCTGAACTTTAAAGAGTCAGTTGTTCTTTTTCATAGAAAATCACCTAGAGACAAGTTGTATACCATAGTTCCTTTTGTTCTAGCGGAGAAAATTATGAGTGTGCTCCTGAGGCATTTTTATTGACACCGTAAATTCTGGTATGTATGCACTCACATATATGGTGAGAGGAACATTATAAATTTTCATTAATCTCTGTGATAATTGGTAGACAGGACTTATTATGTTTCTGTTGGTACCAGATTGGTAGTGAACTTGAGTTCATGTTGACGTGAAGGTAAGTTCATGAAATATATGAAAAACCTTTAATTTCTTCCAGATTTCAAGGAAATGTCTCAGTGTACAGCAGAAATAAGCAATTCATCAAGAATAATTAAAGCGAGGTCCCCAAGTGGGCCACTCAGCAGCAATGTAAGTGTTGAGCTGTGAGCTAGCGAGGCAGGGTCTTCATCCCTGTCACTCACATCACTGCTTGTGATCCACCTTCTGTCTGATCAGGAGCAGGATCATCTTCCGAGGGCCACGAAACTTACTGTGAACTGCAGTGTGTATCTGAGGCATCTGGAATGCATACTCTGCATGATGTTCTCATTTCTGGTGGTCCGATGAGAAGTGGAGCTGAGCCTGTGATGTTAGCACTGGGAAGCAGCTGCGACTACAGACTAACATTAGCAGAGAGGTTTGATGGCATACAGAGCATAATTAACCAATTGATTTTTAGAATCATATCAAAACTCTATGGGGAGTGGCAAGCAATAAATAAGCTGCAGCAGGTGTCTAGATTTGTAGTAGAAATTGGGTTGATTTTTCATTGTGTAGCTGCTTCTGATTATAGGCATTAAATCAGAATCAACACTTATATAAGTCCACGCATGGCCCACCAGTTGTTTAATGGACCACTTCTCTTTGTGCCTTTTGGATGCACTGTGAACTCATTTCATTTAAAACCTTTGTAAGCCTGCAAGCTACCCTTAGCCAAAATGAGTAAAAGCCAACTTTCACCACAGAGTTCCTTTTAAAAGGAGCAAGAGTCAATGATAAGATAGAAGATTGTAAGACAGAAGAAAGGTTAGCTATCTAACCAAGCCATACAGGAAAGCATCAAAACTGCTTTGACATGTGAAAATCAAACACCCTGGAGAAAACTGCAAAAGCAAAATATATATATATATATATATATATATATATATATATATATATGAAGAATAGAAGAAATTTTTCAAATAGAGCCCTTCTTCTAATATATTTTTTCTGTGAAAATCATTCATGGTTGCTAATCAGAACATTTGTTGTGACCTTTTAGGGGAGACTACATTTCAGAAGCTTTGTAAAGAATTTTAAAATTTCTGAAATGAAAATATTATTGATAGACAAAGCTACCTGCTCTATTCTGAATTGACAGACACCATTCTCCAAGTATTTATTGTCACTATAATTTCTCTATCCCTTTCCCATTTCCTTGGCTTTCATAGAGAACATAATGGAATACAGTGCAATTCCAATTAAATATTTTCAAAAAGAATATTGATGATAAAAATGAGAAATCTGAGGTTACCAGAGATCAAAATTGAAGGGGGACATTGGGTATGATGATGTGTACATCTAATCCCAGAATTTAGGAGACTGCAGCAGAAGGGTCATTACAAGTTTGAGACCAGCCTGGGCTACAAAGTAACTCAACATCAGTCTGAACTGTATAAAGAGACCCTGTCTCAAAAAAGACAAAAATAAATAAATAAGTAAATAAATCCTGCAAATGAATAATCAAGCAAAAAACTGCAGAGGAAAATAAAAGTAGTTATTTGAACATACAACTATTCGGTATCCTTATTTTAGTGGTGGTTACACAAACCTATGCATGTCTAAAAATGTATTGAACTCCACATTCCACAAACCAATTATTACATTTAGGTATAAACCTAGGATGTGATTTAGGTATTCCAGTTCTAGATAAGACAGATGAGATAAATATCCCCTCAGATATGGTCAGAAATGTTTGGAAAGGCTTACCTGACACCGGAGGTTCTTCAGCTCCCTCTCAGCATATGAATAGACATACAAACTTTGGTCTACAACTAGAATAGAACAATACTAAGGTAATAATGGTAAATGAATTACTGAACACAAAAGGAAATCATTGGAGTAAGAGAAATATGTAAGTTAACCAAAAGAAGATACTTGATGTAAATATATTTTATTTCTGGGCTTTTCCAGAAAGCATAAATGATTCTGTTCTGACAGAAGTTGAACAATGGCTCCATGCAGGTGGGAACATGGATAGTCAGGGGATTATCAGAGAAGGGAACACACAGAGGTGGATAGGTCTGTTCATTATAGTAAGAGTGTTTTGAACAACACAATAGTGTGTATTTTAAATATGTGAAGCTTTTTATATAACAACTATATCTCAAATTTAGAAAATCACAGTTATCAAAAATTCTTAAATTTTGCCACTGGATAAAATTTAGGTTCCTGTTTTTCTCCACAAAACTTAAAAGACAGAATATTTTTCATGTTACAAAGTAAATGCTGAAAAATGAATGGAATTTAATGTATTTTTACTAAGAAGGATTTTGTAAACTAACAAAGCCATATGGAAAGACAATTTATACAAACCAATTTTTATTAGCAGTATAATTTCTCTATCCCTTTCCCATTCCTTGGCTTTCATACAGGATATAAATCTGAAAAATAATGAAGATAAATGTTTGAAAAGTTAAGCTGAATACAATTTCCAAAATTATAAATTTTTCACTGAGAAATCAATTTAGGTTGCTATTTTCTTAAAACTATAAAAATGAAATATGTTAAATTTTCTTAGTGTACATAATAATAAAAATTTTGTTAACCAGTCCCTTAATTATAATAAGGTTTTAATTCTGGAATTCATTATACTGTATATGATTTTGATGATGAGAGATCAATTTTACTGTCAATGTAAACTTAGGCAATCAGCACTGTATTTGTGTGTGTGGGGGGGATTGAACTCAGGCCCTTGCACTTGCCAGACAAGTGCTTATTCCACTGAGCCATCTCCGCAGCCCCAATCAGAACTGTTTTTAAGAAACAGCTTCACTTAACTATAAAAATTTGTGTATGATGAACACAGAAGCTTTAAGTGTTTTCATTTCTCATTAGACAAGCTTGATTTTTTTTTTAATTTTATTTATTTTATTTATTTGTGTGTGTGTGTGTGGCCAGCTCAGCCCGCCTGGGGGCGGGGTTGGCTGGCATTGGTGCTGGGGGATTGAACCTCGGTCCCTGTGCTTTGCTAAGCTTGTTCTAAGTAGGTGCTTTAGATCACTGAGCCATCTCACCAGCTCTGACAAGCTTGATTTTTTAGGAATGAATGAAGTTAAATTTTACCAGCCTGTACTTTTAGTCAAGAAAATTTATTTTTAAATGTCTTGTTATACTTTTGCTATGTTAATATTCTGTAATGATGTCTAAGATATCTATCAACATAGAAAGATAGGGGCTGGCCTGATAACTCAATGGACTGAAGTGCCTGCTTGGTCAGAGCGCAGCAGCTGGGTTCGATTCCTGACATACCATACTGGCCTGCCTTCTGGGGCATGCTGAGATGGCGATCCCAGCACATGGGAGGCTGAAAACAGGAGAATCACTACAATTCCGATCTAGTACTGAGACACTGTAGACCCTGTCCTAAATACAGAAAGAAAAAACAAAACAAAACAAAACCATAGGAAGATGGCCAAAGTTGTCTAAATCACTGGCTCAGACTCCAAGACATAAAAAGCAAGATTTGGACCTTAGGATGAGACTTCTTAATTTTCACATCTGGCTCAGTCATTTAGGAGCTGTGGAAAAGTCCGGATCATTTTATTTAGACCTCCCTGAGTATTAGTTTCTCATAGATCAAATGATAATATCTTCCCCACAGGGCTTCTTGGGTACTTGAATGAAGTAGAACATTTAGAAATACAGAAGTCACAATGTTTCCCCCACTGCAATTACAGAGCCAACTGCCAGTGAGTGTTACTTTCTGGAACCAAAGAAAGGCTTTCCAGATCAGCTGCTATCGGTCAAGTTCTGGTTTTTACCTCATTGCTCCACTCTGATGGGAGCTAGGATAAGATCCAACCAAAGCTAACTCTAATTTGCATTGTATTATCAAAAGTTTTCAATAGAATGTAGTAGAAGAATGTAGTAGAAAAATGAGAGAATACTTAATAAAATACCATTTAGTACATAACTTCAAGAACCTTGAAGGACCAGCCAGATAATCAGCTGATTAAAGCGCTTGCTTAGGCCAATGCAGGGCTTGGCGTTTGGATTCTCAGTGTGCAGTGCTGGCCCCGGCCCCAGGGCGCACTGAGGGGGCAACTGAGACTGGGCTTGTGGTGCGCGCCTGTAATCCCAGCACTTGGGAGACTGGAAGCAGGAGGATCACTATGAGTCCGATCTGTGTAGTGAGACCCTGCAGACCTTGTAGATTCTGCACTGAATACATTAAAAAAAAAAGAGAGAGAAAAGAAGAATCTAGAACACTTGCTAAAATTGCTTTTAACATCCATATTCTTATTTATTTCTCTCCTTGTATTATTTTGGAGAAAATCCTAGAAACAATATTTTAATACACAATATTTATTATGTTTATAAAATAACTACTTACAATTCTTCTGCAGTATCATATTGTGGTAATCATTCTTGAAAATAAAATATTGACTGTTTTGTTTCCATTTTCTTCTACATGTTGCCATCATGATCAGTGATTATCTTTCATTATCATGCAAAAATGTGGTTGAAATAGGATTTCTGAATCAGTAAACATTGGGCTGACAAATATTTCAAGCATAACAGCTGTCCGGAACAAGGGTTGTGTTTGATCTATAGCCCTAAAAAGTGGTGAACTTTAATATGATTTTGATAGGATATACTAAGTTTTCCTTTACAGATCGTATTAAACTTACTGCTCATGTTCTTTCAATAACCATTTTTAAGGCATTGTTGACTTTTGAAATATAATTTACAAATTTCCATAGAAGAAGGATATTAGAGCATTTTTTCTCTGAAGTGAGTTGAAAATGTTTTCCCAGACTGTCACATGATTTTATCTATTTGCGATTTATCATGTAATTGTGTAATTTCTTTTTTCTTTTAATACTTATTGCTATTTAGTCTTGAGCAATGTTTAGGAAAGATTTGCCTGTTCTCAGGTCTGAGTTAAATCTGTCCATATTTTCATCTATGACAAGTAACTTTATTATGTATTTCTTCGTACACATTTTTTTCTATTGGTGTTTAGGGTCATTCATATATTATTCAAAGTAATTAAAATATGTTCTCCAATTGTGGTTTAGTTTTGCATGCAATAAGATATACTTATATTACTATACAAGTACTAAATGTATTGCATTATAATATTAATTGTAGTGGGAGAAATTTTATGATTTTCTAAGAGATTCTCCTCCTAAAAGAGATCATTTCTTTAGCAAATATTAAATTTCATGTCTAGTTTTTGTATTGTCTAGGCTTTCCAACCTATTTTATTTTTTTCCAATCCATTTTAATAGTGATTCTTTCTAATTCTCTATTTCCTTACAAGATTTCATAGAGAATTTTCCTTCTTTTCAAGTATTGAGTGAAAGTAGTGCAATAAGTACAATTTTAGATCTGAACACAAATATATGAAAAGCAGCCAAGCCTCATTTTATCTATTTGAGAAGGATGTTATTTAATTTTTCTTATCTCTGAAATTTTCATATATAAAATAGAAATGGATTACAGGATTAATGATGATTTCTAGTATGATTAACCATCAGTATGATTTGATTTGAACTTCTAGATTTTACTTTTGTGAGTTCACTTCTACTTTTTTCTATTTTGGGAGAAAGAAAAGCTGTACACATGAGAGACAATACAAACAAAAGGAATTCATGCAAGAAGAAATATACTCAGCTTGCTAAAATGTTCATCTTTGAGAAATATCCAAACCAGATATTAAGAATACCATCAAAACCTATGTTCTAATTTCTGATGGGTGATATCAGCTAACTACTTATATTTAAGAAATATTGGCTGGGCTTTATTGTACGCCTGTAGTCCCAGTATTGGGGAGGCTAAGGCAGGAGAATCACTATGCATTCAAGACCAGCCTGAGTTACAAAGTGAGTTCAAAGCTGGCCTTAAGTGCAAGAGAGACCCTGTCTTAAAATGGCAACAACAACAAAATAATAATAATAAAATAAAAAGAAAAGAGAGAAATTTTGACAAGATGGAACAGAACAGCTTCCTAATATTTTCCAGATAATTTCATATTTGGCTTAAAGTATTGGGCATTATTTATTATACTACATTCTGAAAGACCTTGTAGGCTATAATTAAAATTTATGCAGTACTGAAAACAATTTTATAATATAAAATTTGCTTTTGCCCCATGTAATAGCTCTTTTCATGTGATAGAGTTCCAAATTAAAGAGCACTCAATAGAAAACTTGGAAAATCACATAGCTATTTTCCAGTCTCTTACTTACAAGCTAATTATTTAGTGCATTTGTATCTGCTTTCCCCAGACTGCATAATTTTGAAACTTAATTTACTAATGAAATTGTAATTTTGTTGCTCAGTTAATGAAGGGAAATAGATGAACCAGATCTTCGCATTACTGTTTGTTCCCAGTTACAAGCTGAAATCTCAATGTCTTTCAGGGACGCCTGAGGATTTCCCACGATTTTTCCATATGCATCCCAGGACCGCAGAGCTTAGTCTTCTAGAGCCAGTGAACAGAGACTTTCATCAGAAATTTGATTTGGTTATTAAGGTAAATTAAACTAATAGCTTATTTCCTTGTACTCATGAAATGTTAATAAAAGAGGCGACGGTAGGTAAAACTTTTATATTTGAAAAAAATTAAAATTAATGTGAATGGTAACTAGTTTTTGTTAAAGTATCTGAACAACAATTTAAAAATACTGTATTGTTTTCTTCAAAAATAGCATTATGTCGTTCTGTGCAATGAAATACTGCTAAATATTTTTATATATAATAAGTTACATGAGAAATGATAGACAAAATTGAAATTCAACTTGAATTTTATCTGGGCTAGCATTATCCTCTTATAACTTCATAGAATGTATAGTAAGTTAAAAATATTATTTGATTTTACTAGGTGTACTTTCAACTGCAGAGAACATTGTGTACACATATATTTAATTTTAGCTCATAGAATGATATATTATTCACACCAATTATAGTATACATAATAGAATTTATATTTATTGTACTTGGTCATTACTTTTCCTTGAAGAATTTGTAATCTAGAAGGAGATAGATTATATGCAGCACATCAGTAGCTAACAGGAAAATCACATAAGGGGATTCAACAATACACAGAACAGAGATATTTAAATTAATCTGGGGACTCAGGGAAGGTTTTATGGAAATCACAAACTACATATTACTGGGCTGAGGAAGTTCAGCAAGGGAATAAAACTGAAAAAGTATGTTTGAATATAAAAAGTAACAGGAGTAAAACCTGAGAGGCGTAGTCTACCAGGCAATAAGCAGTTAACAGGGAAATACAGTTGAGAACCAGGCCATGGAGAAAGCTTTATGGAGGGACACAAGTTGCTTGGATTTAATCTTGTAAGAGTTTGTGAGTCAATCAACAAAGAAACAGTTTTGACCATCTGTCTACAATGGTCATGAATGCCATCCATGTTGCTCCACTGACTATTTTAATTTTAATTATGGTTCAAAAATCTATTGTCTTCCTAGAGTCCTGCAATGTGTTCTTCATAAGAGCAAAGAAGCCAACAAAGCCACACTGTCATAGGTTCCCATTTAAAATAAGAAATCAATTCTTTTCCTTCATTATCAAAGCCTGTTGTACTGGTGTACCTGTGTATGGCATGGCTTAGTCCATTCCTTACAGAAAGAAAATCAATTAGAACATGTCTCAGATATTTTTATATTTTAATAACATTTTGTATCATTGATAGCAGTTTTTCAGACATATGTTAGATTCAAACACCTGTGGGTTTTTTTTGTGTAGTTGAGGGGATAGTTATTAATTTTATGAATAACAATGTACTATCAGCTTGAAAAATAACTTAAGTATTGTATCATTGCTCAGCGATCCCCTGGAAAGCTACATCTGGCCCTGAGAACTGTTATACATCTTTCAACCTCTCCCTTTTAACTTAATAATGTTTCACTTGCCATTGAACATAAAACTGTTTGAACTGATCCCAGTTTCCATCTGGCAGCTAGCGAAAAGTAAAATACAAAGAAGTATCTTGTAAATTTTGAAGGGTTCCACCTTCAGAGTTACATGTACATATAGCAGTGGGTGACTGCCACAAATAAGAAATTTATCATCTTAATTTTTCACAGTTTGTGCCGGTGATTTATTCATGTTGACAAGAAAAGATCTAAAGGTGATTACAAACTGGAGGTATTCCCAAGTTTCAGTACATCGAAGCACTGCACATGTCCAATTGGAAGAGAAGAGGATGCTCCATGGCAACTTGTTAATCTAAAGTTTAAATAATCATTATTAAAATATTTAAAATTCAACAGATATTATTAGTAGGAACTATATATTGGAATGTAATGGAGTACTTCATATTTATGACTTATTACCCTTGAATAATTATTTATAATTTGAATAATTATTCAAAACTGACCCAGTGGGAGGATATGTGAGCAGTGCATAGATGGAAAAGAAAGCCTTTCGAGGTAGAAATGCAGTAGTACACTTGAGATACCATATATACACTGGCATGAGTTCTAGTCTAAAGCCTCCATAGCCCAGAAATTTCACTTTCATTATTTTTGGGTGATGTTTTAAAATTATTAGTGGCAGTATTTAGAACTTTGCAGTGAATGAAAAGCTATTCTCCTTTTAATATTAGAACAGATTGAAAGAGTAAGGTATTAATAATTTACAATCTCAGTTTCACAAAAATAATTACATTTTTGTCTTAATTCCTTTTATTAAAATTTTGATTAACCT
>NW_004524581.1:4030601-4031816 GCF_000260255.1 Octodon degus | reverse complement strand
AAAAAAAATCTGCCAGAGAAGGGACATTAGCAAGCTTGTCTCTGTAGCAGTGCTGGTTATCTTGGTAGTATACTTAGCTTTAGTAGTTATAGAATTATAGAGAAACAGCATCAGTGAGCTGGTTGATGCCTAAGCAAATAGATGCTCTTAACTCTTGACCCTGTATGACTCTTTAATGGCATAACTCTGTGAAGCATTTAGCCTCAACTAGAAGAGGAATGTCAGTTACACTTTACTTCCCAGAATTTAGTTTAAAATTCTGAATTCAGTGTTTTTGGATTCGTGATGATCCTCCTGCTTTCAGTCTCCTGAACACTGGTATTACAGGCATGGGCCCCCATGCCCAGACTTGGTTCAGCCCCCACTGGATGTGGGGCTGGCGTGGCATGTGGTGTTGGGGATCCAACCACAGTTCCTGCACTTGCTTAAGCTTGCCTAAGCAGGGGCTTTAGTCCGCTGTGCTATCTAGCCGGCTCTCCTTCCTTCCTTCCTTCCTTCCTTCCTTCCTTCCTTCCTTCCTTCCTTCCTTCCTTCCTTCCTTCCTTCCTCTCTTTTCGTTCCCCAAAGGGCAATTTATGTTAACTCATTTTATTTTGTAGTTTTTAAAGAGAATAAAGCAAGTGAAAAAAGAAAGAAAGCACATTAGAAATGACATAAAATTTCACTGAACTAAATAATAGGAATTCACTGGCATCACATATGAAAAGGTCCCTTAAGGACTTCTCCAAATACAGCCTCTCTAGCAACAATGAAACACCCATCTCTGATGAAACAAAACAAAAAAAGGAGATATAAATCAAGGACCATTTTGCACTGAAAAAAATATCTGTATATACAAAATATTTAGGAAAGATATATAGCTACCTTCTAGTAGTTCAATGAGAAGAAAAGTTTGTACTAACATTATTTAGACAATATATCATGTCTGCATCTTGTCCTCTGAATAACTACTATGAAGACAACAATATGCAATGCATTAATTATTGAAACTGTCCTACTAACCTGCTTTGAAACTGTCTCATTGCTATTTTTTCTCATCAAAATGAATTAAAAAATTTAAAAAAATAATAGGAATTCAGCATTGGTCGTTATGTTGCATATTGTTTTCTTCAAATTAGTTGTTTGGATTATCAGATTTTTATGAGCATGTAAAATTGGTCAAAAAGTTATAAATATTAAAAAGTAGAAAATTAGCATTGGCTGCTCTTTTCAATA
>NW_004524581.1:4028866-4029751 GCF_000260255.1 Octodon degus | reverse complement strand
TGAATAAATATATGAAAAAATGCTCCACATCACTAGCCATCTGTGAAATACAAATTAAAATAACACTGAGATATTATCTCACCCCAGAAAGATTGGCTATCATAAAGAGATCACCCAACAACAAATGCTGGAGAGGCTGTGGGGAAAGGGGAACACCTCTCCACTGTTTGTGGGGGTGTAGACTGGTGCAACTGTTATGGAAATCAGTGTGGCAACTCCTTAGAAAACTAGGACTGGAAATCCCATTCAAGTCTGCTATCCCCCTACTGGGAATTTTCCTGGAAGAACTGAAAGTGTCATATCATAGTGATATATGCGTACCGATGTTTATAGCAGCACAACTTGTGATAGCCAGATCTTGGAAACAATCAAGATGCCCGTCACATGTGGAATGGTTGAAAAAGATGTGGTACTTTTATATAATGGAGTACTACTCAGTTACAAAGAATGATAAACTTGAAACCTTCATATTTAAGTGGATGCCCCTTGAAGATATACTTACTAGTGAAATAAACGAGACTCACATCTGTAAATATCGTATTGTCTCCCTAATATAAGGACTTAGAATTCCATATATGATTAGGTTTCTAAATTTCTTTGTAAAAATATGTAAATACTTATTTCTACTTTTATATAATTATTGTTCCTTCATATTCTGTAAGGACTTAGAGTTCAACATATCAATATCTGATGGAAAGTACCTGTTCCAAGATATGCCAAAATATTTGATATTTCGACAGATAGGGTAAACTGAACTGCATATATTGCAGGTTAATAATTAGCTTCTCTTCTGGAGGGTTAACAAGCTAAGTTAGCAGATCAAAATTGGAGAAAAGGAAGGGCTGCATGGTTAGCCAACATTTTGGCCTTAGCCTTTCAAGGTCA
>NW_004524581.1:4026916-4028007 GCF_000260255.1 Octodon degus | reverse complement strand
TTTGTCCCCTGAATGATTTTCCAAAATTGACTTTGATCAGAATTTCATTAAATCTCTGTAACAGTTTTGGAAAAAATAAACAAAACAATTTTCACTATCTGGTTTCTTCTTACCCAAGAACATGGGATATATTTCCATTTTTTGATATCCTTTTCAATCATCTTTTTCAGAGTACTGTAGTTTTCAACATAGAGTTCCTTTTATATCCTTCTTTAGATTGATTCCTAGATATTTAAATATTTTGGGTGTTGTTGTGAAAGATGTTGTTTTCCTAATTTCTCTCTCAATGAGTTTGTCATTTATGTACAGAAAGTCTATTGATTTTTGAGTGTTGACTTTGTATCCAGCTATGCTACTGAATTTGGTTATTAAATCTATCAGTGTTTTAGTGGAGTTTTTGGGATGTTCTGTGTAGAGTATCATGTTATCTGCACATAATTTTTTTTTCGGTACTGGAGATTGAACTCAGGACCCTGAACTTGCCAGGGAAGCACTTATTCTACTGAGCTATCTCCCCAGCACTTCTGCACATAAATTTAGTTTAACTTCTAGGAAAGAAAAGATTCAAACTCATGCAATGAGGAAAGAAAAGGGTGAAATCACTACAGATTCTGTCACAATGCAAAAGGTCTTCAATACCTACTTGGGAAATCTATGTTTTCATAGATATATAAAACATTGGTGGATGGAGGGGCGTCATGAACACAACTCAGACTGCATGGGAAATTTCAAAGAATGAACAGCTCTTATCTTATTCAAAAGCTTTTAAACAGCAAAAGAAATTACCAACAAACTGAAAAACTGCAGAGTGGAAATAATTTTTAGCCAATTATTCCTCAAAGAAAGGACTTATATGTAGGACATATAAAGAATTGAAAAATATCAGACATTCCATCAAATTAAAAGATGCAATCCCAAAAAAATAGGCATCTGAGGTGAATACCAACTTTTCAGGGGAAGAAATACAAGTGCCAAATTAACATATGAACATATGTTCAACATCACTGGTCATCCAAATTAAAATAACACTGACATTTCATCTCACTCCAAAAAGAATGGCTATTATAAGAAATAAACTAGTAATAAATGCT
>NW_004524581.1:4024834-4026156 GCF_000260255.1 Octodon degus | reverse complement strand
TTTTTTTATGCCATATCTATACCCTAAGTAGCTACTTTAAAGATAGCATATAATCCATTAGCTATTGTTTTCCTATTACTTTGTTGAAATTTTTATACATTTTTCTATAAAATAAAATAAAACCAAAAGTAAACAATGAAGGAGAAAAATAAAACAAAACAAAACAAAAAAAAAAAAACAGAAACAAAAATAAGTAACAGAAAACAAATGAAAGAGAGAGAAAGAAAATAAAATTCACTTTCATATTTGTCTCTGCTATCACAGACTGAGTGTGGAGACAGAAGGTACATCCATATGGATTTATCAGTAAGCCAGCAGTAGCTTTGTTGTGGCGCAGTGGACAGTCTCAGCAAGCCTGCACCTTCTGACCCAGACCAGACTCATTCATACTGCAGTAATCAACACAACTTCTACAGAACTGAGTCCAGCTGGGAGTCTCTAGATGGGGCTGGCAGCTGCTGTGGAGTTGTGAGTTCAGCCTGCTCACTCCCAAATGGCTCCTGGCCAGTCTCCTTACACAGGACCGAGCCTTCAGCATTGACTGCCAACTAGTGCAGTCTTTCATGTCTGTTGCTCCACTGCTGCCTCTCTCAGTGGAGTCACTGAAGTCATTTTGTGTCTGCAGGATTGAACTGCTCTTCTTGCAGTGAGTCTCGCCTCATGTAGAAAGTGCCGCCAGCTGTGTCCTCCTTCTTCACTGATGTCTCTGTGTTCCCTCTCTCTGTGAGCTTCAGTTTGTGCTTCAGATCCTCCCTGGGTCCTGGGAACAACCCACTTCTGTGTCTTCTTCACACTGCTACATTCCACTCTCTGGACCGCAACTCTGCTGCTTACTATTTCACAATCTTTGTGAAATAGTATTTTGTCACAAAATACTATTTTGTGACAAAATACTATTATTTATCTTGTATTTTGATTTTGTTTTTCACTCATTAGGATTTTTTTTGCTTTGCATTTGTAGCTTACCACACAGAGTATTATTTTTCTTTCTTCAACAATAACATTGTGTACTGAAATATTTCTACAGTTCTAAATAGTAGACTAAATAATTTGGCTGTTATGCCAGTTGTGAGACTTAGAGAAAAGAAAGGAAGCGTGACATCAACCTGTTTCATGATATTATTTTTCCAGCAGGGTTAGTGCAAGCAAATCAAATTGAGCAAATGAATATAATGGCTGTCCACATTTGCAAGCTGACAAACAATACACAAAAGTGATATTTTTGTTGACCTCTTTCCTTCTTCACAAGGTGACCTGCAACTGCTAGGAAGAAGAAAGGCAATTTATCTAGTCTTGTCACAGTACTGTGGTTTTCTGCAAAG
>NW_004524581.1:4022288-4023654 GCF_000260255.1 Octodon degus | reverse complement strand
GCGCTAAACTCACTTTGTAGCCCAGGCTGCCTCGAACTCGGTGATCCTTCAGTCTCAGGGTCCCAAGTGCTGAGAATACAGGTTTCTGCCACCATGCAGATTTGAATAAGCAAAACTATTGAAGATATTGGTGTAGCAAGAACTTTATGAATAAAACCCCATCACACAGGAACTATCACAAAGGATCAACAACTGAGATGTCATTGTGTTAAAAAGCTTTCATGCAGGAAGAGAAACCACCAACAGAGTAAAGAGACAACCCACAATGTGGAAAGAAATGTTTTCTGGCTATTCCTCAGACAGAGATTTACTCTTGAGAATGTATAAAGAACTCCCCCCGCCAGAAAAAAAATCAGATCTCCAAAATGTAAAGACCTAAGCCAAAAATAGGCACAGGAGATGAGTATACACTCAGTTTAGGGCCGCCTGAACTGAAGTAAGATCATGTCTCAAATGAATATACACTTTCCAGATGAAGAAATACAAACTTCAGGCTGGGGAGATAGCTCAGTAGAATAAGTGCTTGCCTGGCAAGCACAAGGTCCTGAGTTCAGTCTCCAGTACCACAAAAGGAAGGAAGGAAGGAAGGAAGGAAGGAAGGAAGGAAGGAAGGAAGGATAAAACTAAAAGAAATACAAGCAAATAAATAGATGAAAAAATGTTCAATGTCACTCTTTACTCTAGAGATGCAGATTAAAATAACACAGAGATTCTGGAAAGAAAGAACAGCTATCATGAAGAAGTCAGCCAATAACAAATGCTAGAGGGGCTGTCAGGAAAAAGGAACCCTTTTCCACGGCTGGGACTGCTGGTACAAACTCTGTCAAAAATCACTGTAGAGTTTCCTCAAAAAACTAGGACTGGAGGTTTGATTTGAGCTAGTTAGCCCCGCTTCTAGATGTCTTCCCAGAACAACTGAAACCATAACACCAGAGAGATATATGTGCACCCATGTTTATAGCAGCCCAATTTGTAACACCTAGACCTTGGAACCCCCCAAATGCTCATCATCCAAGGAATGGATAAAAAAAAAGATGTGGTCGTTTTCTACTATAGAGTACTATTCAGCCATGAAAGAATAACTGGAAACGTGCTTAGCTAAGTGGGCGCAACGTGAGACCGCACTCGCCAACCAGAGGCATATATGTAAACCCCTATTGGCTCCCTAGTGGGAGAAGCTCAAAGAGAAAATGTGATCCAAAGTGTACAATAGATATTGTAAAATAGGAACAAATCTTGAAAGGAAAGAGAAACTGGTTTAGGGAATGGGAAATGAAGGAAGGGAAAAGCTAAGATAGATAGGTGGACAGATAGGTAGATAGGTAGATAGATGATAGATAGATAGATAGATAGATAGATAGATAGA
>NW_004524581.1:4020807-4021333 GCF_000260255.1 Octodon degus | reverse complement strand
TTAACATTTAAAGGATGATTTAAATTAATTTATTGAAAAACAAATAGCAATGAGATAGTCTCAAAACTGATTAGTAGGACAGTTTCAATAATTAACACATTGCATATTGTTGTCTTCTCAGTGGTTATTCATAGTACAAAATGCAGACATGATATCCTGTCCACAAACACTATTAGAACAGCACTAATAGTGAATTAAAAGAAAATAGCTGTATGCCTATCCTATTTTGAATATACAAATACAAAATCTTCATTTGTACCCCCTTTTTGTGTAGTTTTGTTAGAAAATGGTATTGCATTGTCATTTAAATATTGTAGGTGTGTGAATTCAGCAAAATATTCCAATATAGTCCAGGAGCGCATAACAGTAATGGATTTTCCATAGGACTGGTAATGTCAGAAGTTATTGACTTGAGCCTCTTACAGCTCAGTATATTAATATGGCTTTACTTTTTATACTTTGTTTTTATACTTTTCTGCTGGATGATTAAGACCAAGATAAAGCAAGACCTATATAACAAGAAATG
>NW_004524581.1:4018498-4019962 GCF_000260255.1 Octodon degus | reverse complement strand
ATTCTATTTTCATCTTTCAAGTCCAGAATGAAAAAGCCATTGCTCTAAATGAAAAAGAATGGTATCTTTTGTGTGAAATGAATGCTTAGTACAGATCTTTCTTCTCATTGAATTAAGAGAAAGTAACTGTATATCTATCCTATTCTGTACATACAGATATATATCTATATATCACTACAAAATGGTCCTTCATTTAAATCCCCCTGTTTTGTTTAGTTTTGTCAGAGATGGGTATTCTGTTGCCATTTAAATATTGTAGTTGTGTCAATTCAGTGTTTGGACAGGATATCATGTCTTCATCTTGTGCTATGAATAACTACTATGAAGACTCCAATATGCAATATATTAACTATTATAACTGTCCTACTAACCTGTTTTGAATTGTGTCATTGCTATTTGTTTCTTAATAAAATTAATTTTAGAAAAATGAGTGCTTAGAGTCAGCCTAAGGTCGTCATCACAGGAACTCGCTCCAAAGCGTATGCATCCAATTTTCAGCCAGCTACACTCATCAACTTTCTTTCTTAGTATTCTAAATTTGGGGGTTGGGGTTTCAACATATGAATTTTAGAACTATAATCCAGGCTATAGTAGTACTCAGATACTTAATAATTAATACATAATTTTGAAATCATGGGAAAGAAAAACAAAAAATAATTGTATTTTATTTGAGTTTTAATTGTTTTTGTCTTTCATTTAAATATTTTATCAAAAATCCAGTCACGTTTATTCATTAATTTATTTTTTCAACTAATTTAAATAGTTATTTCTCATTATATATAGCAACAACTGTAATAACGCTTTGCTTTTTTTCTCACATAACCTCGGTTGAAGATTATAGATCAAGAAACTAAGCTCTTCCAGACTCCCGCTTCTTCATTTATGTTTTCTAATGGTTCTTTAAATTATTTCTTCTGTAATGATACTAGTTTAATAGACCATTCATTTTTTTTCCTAAAACACAATTCTTATATGCAGCACAAAGCGTTTCATTCTAAAAGCATGCCATAACATAAAATTTGAATTTTTATTTTTAGGCGGAGCAGGACAATGGCCACCCCCTTCCTGCCTTTGCCAGTCTACATATTGAAATATTGGATGAAAATAACCAGAGTCCTTATTTCACCATGTCCAGTTATCAAGGCTATATCTTGGAATCTGCCCCAGTGGGAGCAACCATTTCTGACAGTGTGAACTTAACCACTCCTCTGAGAATTGTTGCTCTGGACAAAGACATAGAAGATGTAAGTTAAATATATATTTTTACTTTGCATTATCAATACATTTCTTGTATGTATGTTAATAGATAGTATTGCTAAAGTATGGCTATATGAGGTATAGAACAGAAAATATGTAAAATGTGTATAATCAATCTTAATATTATATTTTAATTCCATATCAAACATGGATTTAAAGCTCTGCTTGAATTTAATGACCATTCTTTTTCAGTTTGAAGCCATCTAT
>NW_004524581.1:4015782-4018178 GCF_000260255.1 Octodon degus | reverse complement strand
TAAGGTGGTCCATGCCAGGGAAACCAGAGGACTTCACCTCCTCAGCCAAAGTAATGTTGTATGAAAACTGGATAGAAACTCTACACCAGGCAAATTAGAGTTCTCCCTGGAACTTATAGGTTGGTCAAAGCTGGACAGCATAAGCAGCATGTATTAACATTGAAGTGGACCTGAAATTCTTGTAGACAGAGTTAATGACAGAGTTATAGTGTGATGAACAAAGTACACTATAAGCGGTTATGGAATGAAGCCAGAAAGACACAGAAAGAAAGATTTTGTGTTATCAGGCTCCCACCAGCATCCTAATTCCAAAATATTTTGTTTTCATTCCGTGAACTATCACAACAATCTCCCAACATACATATGTATGTATGAACATGGACACACATATATGTAATTTGTACACAATGACTGTAATCTAACTACAGTTATAGCTGAGGAATAGCATAAAGTTTATCATATGAAAATGGATATACATATATAATTCCATACACTAATGTCAGGGGTTTAGAGTCCCTTAAACTTTAATGCATTTCGTGAATAATAGGGTAATGACCTAAATTTAGTGTTTTTTTACTAGAAAATACTTACAGTCAGTTTATGTTTTATACAGGATATGATAAATTAATATGCCATTGTGGTTATGTCTCTTAATTTTTTATAGATTTAATTGCATTTTTCAATTAAAATATACTAATAAGTTTGCACTAATTTTCTCATGACTATATGATATGGACATGACCAGTTTTGGTTACTCAAAAACTAAATCCTAAAGTTTTAGTTTCTAGCAGAATAGTAAAACATATGCACTTATGTGTACTCAGTATGTTCATATTATTTGATAGGTGCATGCAGGGAGGCTTTATGCCAGGACTTGCTCCTCCTTTAACAACCGTATGCACCATAAGTGTTAATGTCGTGTTTCAGTGACTCTAGAAATTACAAAACTTCCCCAAAAGAGGTCTCTTGGGTGTAAATACTTGGAAATTACTAATAGACATCTATTCCTGAAGGTTTATAACTCCAGTTAGGGTGTTATGTGCTCTGAGAAATTTCCAAGGTGTGAGTCCTTAGGAATTTGGGCTTTGGGTTGAGCTCTACATGCGACCCTTGGTTGTGTAAACCAGTATAGCCTTCGCACCGTGAGCCTCCTGGCCACCAAGTGCCACAGCCACTTCTTGGTGGTGTTTGTGTTGATCTGGATGCAACCACTTGGTAGGTGACTTTGTAGAGATTTCCCTAAAATGATGTCACATACACATAGAAAGGCATGATTACAATCAAAGAAATTATATCGAATACTTAATACCAACCTCTTTCTTATAAACCGAGTGACTATAATTATTTATAATTATGCATCTAGAAAGTGAACAAGTATGTCTATATTCCTTAGAGAAAACATTTAAGAAATAACTTTCTTAGTTTCTATATAGCCTTCATTTTCATAACCCAGTAGGTTATTACAAAGAGTTTAAGCCAACCTCCTACATTCTCTAAAAATGTCATCCTCTTAAAGAAGTTCATGTAAAAATTATGCCACTCAAGTAAACAACCTAGGAACCTTCTGTGATTTTATCTTTCCTTTGTTCACCACAATTAAGAAATCTTCAAGATCTTATTTGGTCGACTAAATGTTTTAAATTTATTTTCTCTATCCTTATAACAATTACCTTACTGACCTCTTTTCAGATTGCCTACTAGGCAATTGATATTGTTTGTCTATGCATGTCTTATCCTAAATTGTGTGTGTGTGTGTGTGTGTGTGTGTGTGTATACATGTACAGATCTCACCATATGATACTTTCAAAATTGTTTCAAATATAAGTAAGTTACATAATGTACAGGTGTTTTTGATCTCCTCATTTTTGTGTGTGTCAGAAGAGCTAAAAGTTGATGATTATTGAATTCTATTTATAAGAAAATAACTGCTTCAATAATCATCAAAGTCTACCTCCTGGAATTGTAAAAGCAACACTGGTTCATTTAAAATTCAGTGTAAGAAAAAAAAATTCAGTGTAACCCTATTAACTTGCATAAAGTATTATGATATCAAGACACAGGTGTTATGAAGTATATTGAAAGGTACCATGTATTTATAAAAGGATATTTGCAATAAATTATAAATTAATGCAATTAATCTATTGTATATATGTAATAATTCCAAGAAAATAGTTGTACACATTTTGGAAAAAAAGATTTTAGTTTAAATTTACTGGAAAATATTGAGATTGCTTTCTGTACGTACTAATGATGCATCTATATTCTGTTATGTATTGTTGTGATTACTTAATTTACAGTGGTTATTTTATGTCTGATTTACATATAGGTTCCACCTGGTGGAGTTCCTGTAGGTATTAGGTGTTGGTTTTGTGATTGTTGATTGCTGTGGTTCATTC
>NW_004524581.1:4008691-4015397 GCF_000260255.1 Octodon degus | reverse complement strand
GGTGGAAGGATGCTGGCTCATGTTGCCTTAAGGGCGGGTTTGGTAAGGCATTTGGAACTGGGGATCAAATAGCGGGCCCCTGCACTGGGTTTGCCCGTGCAGGCGCTTAAACAACTGAGCTAAACTGTAAGCCCCCTTAAGTTCACAATTCTTCATTATGTACTTAATCATAGAATTCTTTCTAAATTGTTCCAAATTTTTATCAAACAATTGTATTCAAACTATGTAGTTCAGGCTAGCATTATGAGTTAAATTTGTCAGATTGAAATTAATATTTATTTATTTTTGTCTTTTTGAGACAGGGATTTTGCTATATAGTTCAGGCTAGCCTTGAACTCACAGCAATCCTCCTGCCTTAACCTCCAAAAATCCAGGGTTAAAGGCATGGTAGAATCACCTTTACTCATTTCCTGTTATTCTTTGTGATTTTTAAGTGTATGCGTGGACATATATACATACACACAGGTAATATGAATGTACAGATGTGTATGTATGTTGTACATGTGCATATATGAACAGGCTTATAATATGTGTCTTAGCATTTTTGATTCCCATTGGATATCCCAAACTGGTGTCAAATCCAGTTAGATTATATATTTGAAAACAATTATTTAAGATGGAATGCTTTTGTTTATCTTTTGTGCAGATTTTATGTATCACTGTATTTGTATATGCATTTAGTTTGTGCGTTCATTTCTTGTTTTGTGCCTGCATGTCAGAATTTATTTTACCCTTCCAAAGCAATGTCTATATCAATGAAGTTATTTTACTTTTGAGATATACAAAATATGTATTTCAGGGTAAAATAAATAATTCTTTTGTCACAATAGGAAACAATGGTAATTCCATAAATAATGACTGACACTACTAATACTCTTTGAATCATCATCTTACAGCAAATAATTACTACATAATACCTTCAGTCTCTCTAGGAAAATTAAGCCAAAACATTATCTGTCTACTTGTATCCTGATCCATGAGACTTCTGCACACATAAGTCTCAAGTGGTTAGTGGTCTTGCAAAGACGAAAATGTTGATCAAGCTTGACAGTGAAATTTATGCATTATATAATTTAAATATATTTATGAGATTAAGATTATATATCATAAGGGTGGGCCTGATAGCTCAGAGGACTAAAGTGCCTGCTTAGGCAGAGTGCAGGGGCCAGGATTCGATCCCTGGTGTGCTGTGCTGACCCCACCTGTGGGGCGCTTTGAGCGGGCAATTGAGATTGGGTGTGGTGGTGCGCGCCGGTGATCTCAGCGCTTGGGAGGCTGAAAACAGGAGGATCACTACAAGTCCAGTCTGTGTAGTGAACCCCTGTAGATGCTATCCTAAATACATTAAAAAAAAAGATTATGTATCAGGATGCAATTTGACAAAGGAAGAATTTGAATTTTCAATACTGTCATATTTCATTATTCCTTATTCCCCTAATATTTCTGTTTGATACAGGTATCCGACTTACCTAGGCTGGGCTGCAGTTTGCATTTCTCTTGTCTCGGCATCCCACATTGTCTTACAAACATGTACCCTCATGTCTGGATTTCGTAAAACTTTTGACTTTCTTGGATTTGTTGCATATTAAAGCAACAAAACCTTTCATCTTATACATTGTCATTCAAAACTAGGTTCGTTTGTGTTAACGTGAATCCATTAAAATTTGATATTAATATCGCATGACAGTATCACAAAATATTTTTAAAAGATATGATAAAGTTTTTAAAGCACTCATATCACAACTGAAAATAATGTTATCCTTACAAAACAACCTGAAGATTGAAATTCAAATAATAATTTATTGAATTTCTTTCAAAAATTTCATTCCAAAGGGCTTGCCAAGATAGGTACTCATATCATCTATGTATGTTATAATTTGACCTAAAAAGGTTACTTTTTTAAGTATATGTGAATGACAGGAGTTCTTTTTTAATTAAGTTACATATGCAAATCAAATTAGAATGAGTTATAATATGACACGCGTAGTGCTAATGTTATGTGTTAGATCAGCTCCTTTACATTCATCAGTAACCTGAGTTTCTCTGAGATATTATTCCATTCTCAAGCTAGGCATTACAAATGTATTGTATCTCTTGTTATTTAATATGAAGGACTGTTCATAGAATATCAATATGTGTATTATCTTCATATGAGAAATATTGGACAAAGTTTAAGGATTTTCAAATAATTGCTAAACTGTGAAAATGCTATTTATTTTGGAACCGTATTACACTACTATTGTTTGCATACATACTTGCTTACAACTCAATAGTAGGCGCAACATTTTGTTATCATAATACCTGACACATGAAAATGCTGGAAGCCATGCGGCAAGTGAACGAATGAATGTGTCAAACAATTTTCCTAGCAGAGGCTATAGTTGAGTGGAAGAAAAGAAGCAGAGAAGAATAAGGTATAAAGTAGAAAATGATGGAAGAATTTGAAAAACAAGAAGGAAGTAGTTTGTAAAGAAATCAAAGAGCAAAACTCACTGGGCTGTGTTACTGACTACTAAGATTATGAGTAAACTATGCACATGAGACAGAGCTGTTTCTTACATACTCAGAGATTACAAAAAGTACAAAATAAATGCTTGATGATTTGGTAAAATTAAGGAAAAACACTTAAAATGGTAGACATTCGTGTTCCAGCTCTTGTTGGTTGAAATCATGTGCTAGCATTTGATCATCTCTAAATTGATAAATTTCAGCACAAGTAATTCTGAAGTATAATCAAATAATTAGAATCTTTATGAATGTGGTTCAAGATGTATTATTTTCATGAGTAAATAACTTTTAAAATTCAACTAGTATAGGGGGGCCAGGGAGATGGCTCAGTTGAATAAGCACTTGCCTGGTAAGCGCAAGGGCCTGAGTTCAATCCCCAGTTCAACAAAAAAAAACAAAAAAACAAAACAAAACAAAAAAATCAGCTAGTATATTTGATTAAACAAAATAACACACTTTTTATCCACATCCTTCCCTGGCCTCTTGATGCTAAAAAAGAGAGGCACATGAGGTGACTGAAAGATTCACAGTGCAAAGCACTCAACTTCTACATTTCAATGTCAGGATAACTTTATTATAAGGGAATGCTGGAAGCAATTATTTATTCTATCAGTCTCTTTATTGTTCTGGGGTAAATGTACCATATGGACTTAACTTAAAATTGCATACAGAGAAGCTACCACAGAATGAGATGTGATTTATAAATAACTTTCTTTAGTTACATGATTTTCATTCAAATCATTTATCTCAAAATCATTTGTATTAGACATGATTACACTGGAAAATGCACACATTCAAGCACGTTGGGATGCATTTAAAGTGTACCCCATTTTTAGCATAATAGTGAATATTTCAACTCTTTGTTTTGCATTGAAATTTTTTAAATGTAAGCTTCTTTTCCCTCTAAATTAACCATACCAATTTGCTTTTATCCCTTAATAGTGGACTGCTAGGCTTTATTGCAACACATTTTGCATCATTTTATGAACATTATTAAAGATGTTATAATTCACCAAGACACATTATTTCTGTGTGTCATTCCATTTTCTCCTTTTCCTAGTCTTCCTAATCCTCCACTCTCTCAATGTCCCTCAGTGGTTTGCCGAATGCTTTTCTTTCCCCCTGCACGGCCACTCAGCCACCTTATTGTCTGTCTTTATTCTTTCTCTGAACTTCAAAGAATAGCTTATTATTAACCAATCCAACTATGAAGATTTTCAAATGTCAATTAACTTAGTCTTGAATTTTTAAATCATTTTTCCCTAAACATATATTATTTTTCTAGTCTATTTTAACAGGTATATGGGCTAAAATCCTACATATAATCCTATTTCAGGGAAACGATCTGAAATATTTTAATTAAAATAAATACTATGTTTCTCTTCTCTTTGGAGAACCTTTAGAGTATCATAAAAAGAAAGAGCAGGCATAATATTTATAGGTAATGAATAATACATAAGCAATTTTACTTCTTTTTACATTTTAAGTTAAAACACAATAGCAATATACATATATGTTGTTTATTACTACCAATAAATTCATTGCAAAATTATATAGCTAAAATGCTAGTTCCAATTTCCTTTTCTTGCTTTTATTTCTTTTCTCTTGAATCCAATGAAGTAGGGAAAACATAAATATTAAGTAACAAGAATATATTCATGTGAGTTATTTTATACTCTTTCCTTCTTATTCTTTCACTTCTTCCCATTAGCTTTTCAGCATTCTGTATTCCACATTATAGATCATTATCTTTGGACAATTTGTGCATGCATAACTGTCTACTCAACTCAATTTTTTTCTTTTGGAATATCAATATATATTATTAATTTAAAATGACAAAGAGCTGCATTATTTCTTTAACATTATCAGTCATATTTGTTTTTCACTTATTCCCTAAGATGAAAGACCCAGAACTTCACCTTTTTCTGAATGATTACACATCAGTCTTCACCGTGACCCAGACGGGTATTACTCGCTACCTCACCCTGCTTCAACCAGTTGACAGAGAAGAGCAGCAATTTTACACCTTTTCGGTAAAAGGATTTCATATATACATGTGTCTGTAGGAATGTGTCCAAGAAAGATGTCTGATTAAAACTGTTGAGGTCAGTGTTTTGAAGTGAAAAACCTAACATCCAGGAAAGACCAGAGAAATACATTCATATGCCATATATGTAAATAAAAAATATTCCATTTACTTCCAAGTTCTTGAAGAAAATACAAGATAAAGATGAAGAATGGGCTGAGTCAAAGGTACAATTTATAGGATTTTTCTCAAGGGTTATTTCTGGAGATACTTTCCCAGCAGAAGAACGGTATTTCTGGAAAATCTTAAAACTTAAACATGTAGGGCCTGGGGAGATCACTCGGTAGAATAAGCTCTTGCCTGGCAAGCGCAGTCCTGAGTTCAATCCCAGGTACCAGGAACAAAACAAAACACTTAAACATGTATTAAAATTCAGAAATCACTTGAACAAGGGTGGATATGACATCAGTTTAATTTGTCAGGCTGTTCTATACTATTAATGATATAATTAAGATATCACTACGAACACACAGCGTCAGACCCTTTAAAGTTCCATGGTGTGATTTACTAGAATGTTATTTGTCGTATCCAGAGCTCCTACTTCCTTGAGCCATGTATGCATGGGGACAATAGAAAGTAACTGTTGAATACAAAATAAGGCAGAAAATAGTTTCCAATTAATATTCTAAACATTAAATTGTAGTTGGGTTAGGAATCAGCAGTATTTAAAAAAAAATCAGCCAAGGTCTGGGGAGATGGCTCAGTAGAACAAGTGCTTCCCTGGCAAATGCAAGGGCCTGAGTTCAATCCCCGGTTATGAAAAAATAAATAAATAAATAATAATGATAATGATAATTAAATAAATAAGCCACTTGGTTGGATCATTTGAAGCCCTTCGGCATATCTCCTTTCTTACAGTATGCTGGGAATTTTAATGAATTAAAACAAAAAAAAGAACCCTCAGTAATTTCTTCTACGCACACTGAAACAGTTTTGAGTATTTGTAATATCACACTTTATTACTTCCTTTTATCAACCAAACACCTTCGTACTCTTTTACACTTGTAAATCACATATAAAAACTCATTAAATTGTGGGCGGAGAATCAGTGCTGCTTATATTTGCATGACTTCTCTGCTAAGTATTTTTTTGTTGTTGTTGTTGTTGTTGTTTTTCCAAAGATAACAGCATTTGATGGTGTACAGGAAAGTCGGCCCGTCGTCGTCAATATCCGGGTGCTGGATGCAAATGACAACACCCCCACCTTCCCAGCAATTTCCTATGACATCTACGTGTACACAGACATGAGGCCGGGTGACAGCGTCATTCAGGTAACTGCCCCCAGACGGGAAGTTACAGGAAAAGCAGATACTTCCCTGGGCATGGCACGAGGCATCGCGGGAGAATTTGATTAAGGAGTGAAAATGATTCACAAGCTTACTTTTAATTTTTATTTTAATAGTACACGATGGAGTATGCAGTGTTTACGTGCCCTGTGGGCTGCTGGCGCATGTGCACCGCAGTCTTGATTCCTTTTCGCACCTCCCTTCCCTTTCTCCCTCGCCCTTCCTCCCATCCCTTGAGCCCGTTTCATGTACGTGTGTTTCAGTATGCACTGCCTTCTCTGCAGGGGTCGGTGCGCATAGGTGGCACAGCTCCACTCCTGCTCCCCTTCCCTCTCCTCTGCCCTTTCCCAGCTTCTTCATCTCTTGAACCCGGCCCCTGCAGAAAGTTCTGCCTCCCTGCTTCCTCTCTTCTGTCTTTTTATTTTGCTCTGCGTTTGTCAGATCCATCTCTTTAGACATCTCCTAAACGATGAAGACACTATGTACAGTGGTCCATGTATAACCACGTTCATGGCAGGACACTTCATGATAACCAGATCCTGGAAGCCACTTCTATCTCTGTAAGCAGATGGAAAGGTAAAGAAAATGTGGCACTTCCACACAATGCAGTACTACTTGGCCATGAAAAAGATACTTGAGTCATTCTCAGAAAGTGGATGGGCCTTCCCACCATAATGTTAAGTGAAATTAATAAAAATGTAAGACATTATTCAGCATAATTTAGTTTTGGAAATTTTAAGTAGACATACACTTTTCAAATAACATAGACTTTAAAGTACAAATAAATAGTTATTAAATGGAAACAGAGCACCTGCCTGGCAGGCAC
>NW_004524581.1:3987399-4007399 GCF_000260255.1 Octodon degus | reverse complement strand
TGTGCTACCGTGAAAAAACTGCAGGATTTTCTAAGCACTTCCTGTCCATAGTTGGTGTCTTAGTTACTCTTCTCTAATTGCTGGGACAAATACCCGACACCCAAAATGAAGGAAGGAAACTTTATTTGGCTCACAGTTAGTGGAGGATTCAGTCCATACTCAGCTGGCTCCAAGGCAGAGAGGCACATGGCAAAGGGCAACCTTCAGGGCTGCAGGGAAGAGCAGAGCGCAAAGGGAAGGGCAGCAGCAACAATGGCTGCAGAGAGCAAATCTGCCTTGCTTAAGTTTCATTCAGACTCTCTGCCCCAGGCTGGGAGTAGCTCTCATACCCATAATCCCAGTGGATCATGAGTTAATCACAAACTCTAGAAGGCCCCGCCCCATGACTGCAGGAGGCTTTGCAGTGGGACAATTAGGCATGAACCCTAACAGTTGGCCTCGGGTCCCTCGCACACACAGTCATTACACCTTGCCCTCTCTCATCAAAATCAGAACCTTATGACCATCAGATATTACTTTATGCTTCACTTTTCCTTATACCAAACTTAAAGTTGCCATGACCAAGAACATATTGATTTCTCCTGTGAATTGACCATGGGCCAGATAAAACAGACATGCAGGGAATAATTATTCAAAGCATGAATTCCTACCCACTGTGCACTATTCAGTATAAATTAGAAATCATTTAATTCCATCTCATTTTATTTTGCATTAAGATATGCTTTCCTGGTTTACATAGAAAGGGGTATCAGGGTGATCTGAGTATAAGGGATTTGTCTAAGTATTCTTCTCTGGTATGCATGTTCTCTGTACTTGTGATAGTGAGATAAAGAAGCTTTAGACACTTTTCATAAATTTCTTTCATATATTGCTATAGCACTTGTCACATTGAGGAAGTATATTTTTTGTGCCTTTGTTATTCTGAAGTGAATGGGTTTTTACTGAAAAGAACAGATACTACACTTGATCTTAGTCCAAAGACCAAGAGGAGATATGATTGGGTTGAGATGTGAGTGGGTTTCTTAAAGCTGTACTTGTTTTTTTTTTTTTTTTTGGTGTGGAACTGGGGATTGAACTCAGGGAAGCATTTACTCTACTGAGCCATCTCCCATGCCCCTAAAGCTGTACTTTTTTTTTTTTTTTAAAACTGGGGATTGAACTCAGACCCTTGTGCTTGCCAGGGAAGCACTTATTCCACTGAGCCATCTCCCCAGCCCCATAAAGCTGTACTCTTGAGGGATCATTGACCTCAAGGGCTATGAGAATCTTAAGAGAAGACATCAGTCATTTTAAGCACTGCCTACACTTTGGTAGCCAGCACTAAGGTGGAGCCAAAAGACATTCCCATCCTCCCAGTTCATCCCGCCTTCATCCTCATGCTTGGTACTGGTTTTTACATCTTTCTCTTACCAGTTATAATAAACCTCAAGATTGTGAATATATTATCATATATTTTCTTCTAGAATCTTCATAGCTTCAGATTTCATATTCAGCTTTACTTCTTTTCCCCGTATAGTCATTTCTTATTCATTTAATTTTCAGGCAAAACTGTATATAATTTATTTCTACATTCGTATCTTTTGTATCCATACTTTCTCCCAGATGATAGATGTAGATGCTTAATAAATATTTATTAGAACATGAAAGAAAGGAAGACAAACAAACATCTGGAAAAGAGTGAACAAAGATATGAATGGAGAGTTATAAACTCATTGGCCTTTATTTCCAAGAGAGTTGCATTTTTCCTTAATTAGGCACCCTTTCCTATGCAGCGGAGTTACAGTTTATGTAGATAAAGGAATGACAATCATTTTCATGTTCTTATTTAATTAAGCCTGATTCTCATCTCTTTAATGATATAATTGGAAATAAAAGTTAGTTTATATGGAAAAACAGCCAAAGGGGATCTGGAAGTGTAACTAAGACAGTGGAGGTAATTATGTGGTATGACTGTATCTCAGAAATGTTTGCCTTGGGGAAATAAGAGCTCCACTTTTTGGCATTTGAAGGCTAAGAAGTTAATTCCTCTTGTATGACTCTTTACAGAGCAGCTCTTCTCTGTATTTAAAGCTTTATAGTTTATAAATTTCCCCAAACTATGTAGATTAACAGGATAGATTATTATTGGTTCTGTATGTCTGAATGTTTCATTGTGTAAAAGTCAAGAAATTAAGCTTTCTAACTAGTATTTCTAATTTTATTCCTGGTGTTTGGTAAAGAAGGATACAGTTATAAATTATCCTATAAGAAATAAAATGAAGGGCTGATAGGATAGCTCAGTGGTCTAAGCACCTATCTGGCAAGTGCAAGGACCGGGGTTCAATCCCTCATACTGCATGCCACGCTGCTGAGCCAGCCACTAAAACCTGGATTGGTGGTGCACACCTGTAATCCAGTACTCAGGAGGCTGAGACAGGAGGACCACTATAAGTCTGACCTGTGTAGCGAGATCCTGCACCAATAAAGAAAGATTAAGAAAAAATTAAAAGAGATAAAATAAAATAGATTTCCCACTGAGAGAAAAAATCAAGGCAAAGCAAAATAATTCAGAGCTGTGACCTACAAATGCACTTTAAGGCTCTCCAATTTGGCTGCTGTGTCCCTTCTAACCCAGCCGTCAGCCATATCATTGTCCCCACAGAATATCAAGAAGATAACTTCTTTGGTTACAAACTTGATAGCCAAAACAGTGGAAACTAAGGTTATAATAATCACTCTTGAGAAAAACACTGTAGACAAAAATTGTTAAATATTAAAATAACATTCAGCCAGGAAGCTATTTTGGCCTGATGTAATCTCACCCCGACCAAGTCTGAGTGCAGGAACTCAAGTCACAATATACCCATGTATTCCAACAAAAAAGAGACAAGTTGGTCAGGAAGATGTAGCTAGATCCATGTTGTAATCTTTCAGCTTGGGGCTGGGGCAATAGTTCAGTAGTCTAAGTACAAGGACCTGGGTTTGAGCCCAGGTACTACCTGCTGGAACCGGGTGTGGTGGCACATGCCTGTAATTCCAGCACCAGGCAGGCTGAGACGGAAGGTTCACTGTGAGTCCGGGCTGTGTAGTGAGACCCTGCACCAAATAAATCAATAAAAGATAATAAAATGAAAAAGTTTTCAACTATAAAAAGAAATTGTGCTCCTGAATATAAATATAAATATAAATATAAATATAAATATAAATATAAATGTACATATAAATCTGGTGAGGTATCTTGATGGTCCAAGTGTCGGGAAGCTGAAACAGGAAGATCACTAAGAGTTTGAGCTGCACAGCAAGACCCTGTAACAAATAAAGTAATGAATAAATACATATATTTAAAATAAAAATAAATATAAATATAAATGTAGCAACTTCACTTTCTATAACTGGGGCTATAATTGGATTATTAACCCTACCCAGAGTGTTTCTTCCAAGGATCTTTTTATGGAACTATTCCACATGGATTCTGCTGTGCCTTTGGTCAAATTACCGAAATTTATCCATCAGTCCAAGTGTGTATGCATCTATCTGTAGCTATCTTCTGACTTTTTTTACCTTGCTCATCTGAATTTTATTTAAGTCACACCTCTAAAATCATATAAAATCATACAGCTCGTCAGTATATCTCTAAACGTGAAACTCAAGAAAGTGTCTCAGCTTTCGATCTCTGTCCAACACTGCGTTGAATTCACGTAAAAGTGTCCCTGATTCTCATCCTGTTTTTCATGGACTGAGTGATATGGTTGGTGTTCAATCCCCATTTATTAGTACTATCATCCTTTAGAATTCTATAGGTAGAGCTCCCTTTTTCGCTGTCCCCATAGTTTCTGTTGATGATTTCATTTATACTTATGCCTTTCAAAATCAAGGACCCTGTGGCAGCCCTTGCACAGAAGATGAAATCATTAGAGTTGCTCACAAGGCATGACAATGTGGACTTCAATAGCATCTGTAACTCAGTCTACTCATCCACTTTTCTTCTTGTCCCCCTTGAGCACATAGGCTCACACATAAATTCAGTCCCCTTGAAGGCCCCTATATTGAGAAACATCCCCTAAATCTTCAGGAGTTGGAGTTGTGTTTTGTTTTTTACTTATGTTCATCTGTTCTGAGTCTGTGAAAAATCAATTTCCCTTTCTCCAAAGATGTTACAATTTCGTTTACTATAGTCTTCCTGCTGTGTGTTAGATCCTGAGAACTAATCATTCACATTTCTGTTACCTTAGTTCCTCAGACCTATATTTCCCCATTTCCTCCCCACCTCACCTCGTGCAACTTGTATTCTTCAACGTATACATCCATGGAGTTTTAGGTTCACAGAAAAATGCAATGGGGAGCACAGAGCTTGTCTGCCCCTGCACGTGTGCACCCTCCCCATTGAAGACATTCTGCCCAGAGTGATCAGTTTGGTACCAGTGATGAGCTTGACAGCTGTCAATCATCCCATATCAGCACTTTACCTTAGAATTTAATTTCGGTGCCAAAGAAAAAGTTATTCATGGCTCAAATTCAATAATTATTTTTTAAATTAAGCCATTGTTTGTTGGTGTGATTTTATTGTATTTTTCTACAATTGTGTAAGATGTGCATTTTTATTTTAACTTTTTCTCATTATTGCAGTTCTAAATGCTATTATTTTAATATTAGCTTGAAATTTGATACTATCCTAGAAGAAACCAAAATATACATTGTATTTATTACTTTCTTTGCTTTGTATCCTATGTAAAAGTAATAAAACATTTCCTGTTTTATTTCCTAAAAAAACATTTGCTACAGTTTCTCAGCTTTAAAAAGCAGCCTTTCTTCTTAACTTCTTCTTGTACTAAATTCTGCTAGAATGACAAAGCATAGTATGCTAATTAAAAAAGAAACAGTTGGATATTAAAACATTTCTAATAGTGGACATTGTTAAGCAAAAAATAACATTGTTAAGCAAAAAATAACATTCCAATAAAGCAGCAGAAAATTCTTGGTAGTCTAGCACTTGTTCATTAAGTTTCGTAAAGCCAAATAAGTACGCTACATTTTCATAGAATGACAGATAGATAGATAGATAGATAGATAGATAGATAGATAGATAGATGATAGAAAGATAGAACTACTCATGTTTTGTACAAATTATCTTTACCAAATTATAATTCAAAATTTGCAAATTACATGTGGTTGTTATTCAACTATATGCTCGGAAATATAGATGGAAAGAATAAGACATTGTCCTTTTCCTTAAATATTTTAATGTTTTTGAGACAATTTTAATTTTCAGTGAAATTATCACAAACTTTTGTAAGTTATTATTTGATAGCTAGGCATGATGGGGAAGAGTGGCACTACTGGGGAGTCCATTCCACCGTGAGGGGGAACTATGCCTTTCTAGGGCTTGAGGGGTTAGGCTTCTTCCATTGCTGGATGGAGCCTCATAAACCTGGAAGGAGGCTGGGAGATGGCTCAGTAGAATAAGCACTTGCCTGGCAAGTGAAAGGGCCTGAGTTCAATCCCTGGTTCTGCCAAAATAAATAAATAAAATAAAATAAAATAAACCTGGGAGGTTGTCTAGTTCTGAGACAATGAAGAGCAACTGATACAAATGCAATGCAGTGACGTGGAGTTCTGGGGCCTAAGATACACCAGTTTAAATGCCATTGGTGAAAGGAACTGAATGGTAAAAGATTTGCTTTCTTTTTACTACGTCAGGTATATGTATTTTGTCTTAACTATTTTTCTCATTATTGCAGTTCTAAATGTCATTGGTTTACTATATAGTAAGCTTGAAATGTTAGTAAGTTAGTAATGTTAGTAAGTAAGTAATGTTAGTTTACTATATAGGAAGCTTGACATGTATATGTTAGCTTGTCCTCTGAGCCCTCAATTTGGGAACATGGAATTGTAAATTTTCAGACCGCCCATTAGGAGCATTCATCAATGCCAACAAATTTCAGAAGTAGCCCACCCTATCTTTAACCCTGTGCCACCATTTTAAGGTAACTGTTAAGGGAAAAAATAGCTTATGTACTTTGAGTGTGTGTTGGTTTTCTTTATTCTTTACATTGTATATTTGCATAAAGATGTGTAAAGCTCACTTTGTTGGACTTAAGAATGATTCGGACTTTTGAAAGTTCTCCTGGAACGTGACTCATCATGTCATTTAGAGGTTGTTCTTACAAATCCCTTATCATTACGGAATTTTCTGTATTTTTTAAAAATGCCTTTTTCTATCGAAGATTACTTTTTCCTTGCAAGTTTTTGAAGCATACATACTGTATGACAGAGGTTTTGTTATTGTTGTTTACCTTCTGCAATTTCTGTTGGAGCACAGCATTTGGCACAGTGCCAGTTAGTCTACCAATTAGTTTTTGAAGAACTGTCCTCACAGTAAAGTAGTTCAGGTGAATGCTGTAGGCAATAGGATGCTTGGAGAAATATTGAAGATCAGGTCCTAATAATGAAGGTTTGAAAATCATAAGATGCGCCTCAGTGGAAACCAAATTTGGGTAAGTCCTTATGTGACATAAGCAGTAACTGAAAATAAGGGACTGCAAGAGCAGGCATGGTCCTACCTTCAACTCTCAGAGTTGCAGTTAAAGACCACCTACAAAACAGAAATAAATTTGCAGAGAAAAGAAGCAAACCCTCCAAATTATTACACAAATAATTTACACATATATAAAGAAATGTTTACAGAGTTCTCCCTGTGGTTCTATGTCTTGCCTTTTTTCTTTTTTTTTGCCATAATTTTATTGATAAGCAAATAGCAATGAGACAGTTTCAAATCGAATTGGTAGGACAGTTTCAATAATTAACACACTGCATACATTTTCTTAGTGGTTAATTGCTGTACAAGATGCAGACTTGATATCCTATTTACAAACACCATTAGAACAAATCATTCTCTTCATTAAGAGAATGTAACTATATATCTATCCTAACCACTTTGAATACACAGATACAAAATGGACATTCATCTGTATCCCTTTTTTTTGTTAAGTTCCATTATTTGAAATTATAGGTGTGTAAACTCAGCAAAATATTCTAAAAGAGTCCAGTAGCCCATAATAGTATTGGGTCTTCTGCTTCACTGGCAATGTCAGAAATTGTTGACCTGACTCCCCCACAGCTCAACATAAACAGCATGGCTTTACTTCTTATACTCTGTTTTTGTACTTTTCTACTGGATGGTTAAGACCAAGGTAAGGCAGGACCTGTGCAATAAGAGTTGTAGCTTTTGGGTCTGATAAGGTCAGTGAAATCCCCTCAGGATTTATCCTGAGATCCTGTACCTCAGATTGTAGAACCTTTGTCAGTGCAGCCATGTGGATGAGTCACAGCCATTGCTTGGCCAATGTGCTCTCTGTGAAAGCCTGAGAGAATGTTTTCTCTCCATGTGACTTTCCTTATTGCCTTTTTTCTTAATCAGGAAGAAGAAAAGCTAGATCAGTGACCCAGCTCCAATTCAATGTGTCACAATAAATTAATGATGACTTTATTGTTACTGGTGTCTACCACTCTTTCTGAATTACACATGATAGATTTATTTGCCAACCACTGACTCTACTGAGCTGTTCATCATCTTGGATTATTCTAGGGTATGCCAGACTGGAGAGGGGCAGCAGGAAACCCGGTGCACTTTTGAACTTTAAGGAATCACTGGCTCACATGAAGGTCATGAAGAATAAAGTGGGAAAAGAATAAATTTGTAATATAAAATTGGTTATCCAGCAGGAGTGGTCTTAGGTTCAGTGTCACTACCAACTAGGAGATACTGGCTCAGTTACTCTTCTCTCGTTGCTGGGACAAATACCCGACACTCTAAATGAAGGAAGGAAAGGTTTATTTAGCTCACAATTACTGGAGATTTCAGTCCATACTTGGCTGGCGCCAAGGCTGAGTGGCACATGGCAGAGAACAGCCTTTATGGTGGCAGCAAAGAGCAGAGAACAGGGAGGAGTAGCAGCTACAGAAAGCAAGTCTGTCTCTCTTAAATTACATTCAGCCTCTCCACCCCGGGCTCGATGTAGCATTCCCACCTGTAATCCCAGCAGTACTCAGACCCATAATCCCAGTCTTGGATCATGAACTAATCACACACTGTAGAACTGTGCCTTGATGACTGCATGACATTTTTATGGGTACAGATACACACAAATACACACCTCAGCGACAGGTACTTGATAAGGCTCTCTCAGCATCAAATCTGTTTAGCCACAAGGAAGAACACAGGGCAGGTAAACCAGCATTTTACAACAATGAAAATAAAAGTCTTGCAATTTCTCTATGTAACTTCCTATGGCTTGTAAATCACATGAACTGAGAGAATATTGCCTCTTACTACATATTTCTGATTTATGTTCTTAAAGTTTTATTAGACATTTTTGGTGTAATATTTGGTGCTTTAAAATAGACTTACTAAAATACTGTCAATTACCAGAACATAATTCATTCAATAAAAGTCAGAATTATCTGTACAAAACAGATTAAAATAACCATAGCATTTGCTACATTTATAGTATTTCTTAAACATTTAACAGATCATCATTTTCCTTATGTTTTATTACTTAGATTTTTTTTAGCATCGACAAAGTGGCTCAACTCCGTCTGCAGGTTTTTCTCATGTAATTCTTCCACCTGCGAGTGTATCTGCCACCATTACTAAGCTTATGTGCTTCATGTTGCCTTCTCAAATGATTTTTCTGTCCTACAGTATCTGCTCACATTTCACTTTATATAACTGCATGAGTAAATAAAAATCTGTTATTTCATTGTAAACCTGAGGCAGAAAGTTTAAAATGTTTAGCAAAATATACATCAATTGATATAATAGCCATTTTATTCACTAAACATTTTCAGCACACTTTTTTCCCACTTATCATACATTTTCAAGTTCTAGAATAGTCCTGGAATAGAGAGCATTTCTCAGAAAATATGGTTTGAAGCAGGTCTATGAGCATGATGCCATCTTGTACGTATAAATTTTTATTAGTGAATGCTTCAGAATACCATTATAAAGTAGCAGCCATTTGTCCATTATAAAGAAACTCGCTGTTGATCATTGGCATGTTAAGCCTCACCAGTGGTAATGTAGAGAATGTCTATCTCATTTTTCTAATTCATAGAACTGGGCCTCTAAGCAAGCATTGGTTGCAACCATATTATATGCAAACTGCATCTTGCCAACGCTTAGACTGGCCACAAATGTACCTGTTGGACGTTGTCCTTCAGCAGAGCTAACAGCAATCCTTGCAACTTATTAGATTCATTATACTTGTCAAAATGTTTCCTTCTAAATTGATGCTAGGTTGCTGAAAGATAATATCATCTAATTTTCTTTTTCAGATTAACAATTTCTTTTTTCTAAAAATCAGCTCTATTTGTTTCATCAAACTGACCCCAATTTCCAAGTCCCCAAATCTTTCCTTGTGCTTTCAGTCCAGTGTTGATTGGCAATTAGCATTGTCACCACCAAGTGCATGTGGAATGAGAACAGTTACAACGCATGTACACAAATGTGGTGTTTGGCACAGAAAATTGTTCACTGGTAATACTTAACTTCTAGATCAAATTCAACCTGCATGTACAAAGTCATTCTCTACTGTTACCTGTGAATTTCCAGGAACAGGTCCTCAGTGACATGACACCACCACACACTCCACTCTTCACTTCCTTGATCATGAGTCTAATGTATAACTATTTATATTTGATACCACTCAGCCTTATTTGGTATTCTAAAGAGAAAAGGGTACTCCTGCATTCTGGGACATCAGAGACAATGCCTTAGGTGATGTCATTCTGAAAACTGTCTGAACATGTGTCAGCTACAGGAGGCAGCCGCAGAATATTAGCTTAGATCAAAGTTAAGTTTTTCCTAAGGCTTCTGATATAATATAAAGAGAGGAAAAGATCCAATGGATATGGAATAACCTAAAATTTTTATCATTGAAATTTTCAAATTTTTGTCACTCTACGTTAGAAAAATCTCTTTTTACATTTTGTGGAATGAATCTTTAAGCAAGTTTGACACTGTGCAAACTCATGACTATGAATACGAAAACATCAATGGTAAGGATCAGTCACTCAATGTGAAGTGAAGAGCCACGGTGAACAAAATGAATGAGGCAGTGTCTGACATGGCACGGCATGCTGTTTTGCTAAACTTTATTATAAATAGTCCATGATTAAGATAGAGTACACACATAAGCCAGTAACACACCATTTGCTAACACTGCCAAATACTGTCTACTGAACATCTATATGTAGCATAGCTTTACACAAGTGCACTGCAGATGTTTATGACATCAGTATCACACTAACATGTACAATTGTGCTTTGTGCTATAATACTATCATGTGTACATCACAAGTGAGAGATACTTTTCAGCTCCATTAAAATCTTATGAAACCATGACTGTCAAAGATTGCATTGTTGTGCCTGAGAGATAGCTCAGCTGCTTAAGTGCCTGCCTGGCAAGCGCAAGAGCCGGAGCTCAATCCCCAGGTATATGAAGAAAAAAGATTTCACTGTTGACCAAAGCTTTACGCAGTGCATGACTTTACTTTACTCTCTGTAGCTCATTGTCTTCACAGATTCCCTTTCCTTGTCCCCAGATTGCCCTTAATCAGTCTTTCTAGTCCTATTCTCATCTTTCATATCTGATTTTAAATGTAACCTATGCCAAAACACTATCATATCTTCCCTTTGAATCACAACAAAATCCTAATGTTCACTTTAATTGTCCACGGCAATATGGATTTCTTTTATTAGGAGAAATGCATCTCGCTGAGAGGAAACTCACAAAAACCTCCACAGAGCACAATTTAATTTACCAATTTTAATGGTAAATACTCCTACCAATATTCCTGCTGCATTGCCTGACACTGTCATGTCAACTCATCAACTATTTTGAGAGAGACATTATCCTTCCAGTGGTTCTTTTACTTGAACCAAGTTTAGAATTGAATTCTATTATTACTATTACTGTTACTACCCAGTGATATCAGGTACTTCATACTTCTGATGTTCTCCTCTCCTGAAAAGCTTGCACATTTTCTAGACTTTTCTAAACACAGATGTACATGGTTTAGTATGCCACCAATCTGGAGTTTATTAGCCAAAAACTATATACTGTAAAATGTTCCTAGTTTTTTTTTTTTGTTTGTTTCTTTGGGTTTTTTTTTGTACAGAATCTCACTACACAGCTTGGAATCATAGTGATCCTCCTGTTTTCAGCCTCCCCAGCCCTGGGATTACAGGTGTGCACCATCACTCCTGGACTTGGTACCTGGCTCAGCGCTCCTGGGGGCAGGGCTAGTGCAGCATGTGGTTCCAGGGATGGAACCCTAGTCCCTGTGCTTGCCTAAGTAGGCACTTAGTCCACTGAACTATCTCACTGGCCTAAGTTGTAATCTAGATAGATTTTTTTTTTAATTTTTAAAGTTTAGCAATTGGTAGAGAAAATATTTACTTGTGACTTTAATGTGTATTTTTTTGGTTTTCAGAGTTCATTATGATTTACATTCAGAAGCAACAATATCAACTTCATAATAAAGTCTCCGTCCATTGTGATAAATAACTACAGGTTAATCCAAACTAGTTTCAGGCATTGGTAATCAGAAGGTGCCACATACCCGTATCTTAGAGTACAATATCGCTATCAAAATAATCATACAAAAACCAAGAGGAATCCATCCTAAAACTTGTCTACAAAATGTGGTGTTCTTATGGTTGAGGTGACTTTTTAAAATTAACTTTTTTAAAGTAAATTTTTGAATAATGGATCAGGAATGTTCAGCAGAAAGTTTAGCATCCGGCCTAACAGAATGCTGTGCCATTGATGACACTCTCTGCTTCCTGGTGCTGTTTTGTTCCGTGGGGTGCTCAGTCTGAGACAGCCAAAGACAGACCAGAGAACAAGTAGGAACACTGTCCTGTCCCCTGCTGAGTCTCCCCTCGGTCACTGGTGCTGTTAGCCTCCCCTGAACACAGGCGAGAGTGGTGATTCAGGGCAATGAGGTTTACTGGAGGCAGGACCCAGGATGCCCCAGAGATGAACACAACGAAGTGTCAGCACACAATTTATTCTCAATTAAACTGCAATTAATTTCTACTAAAATGTATCCAGTCATATAAAATACTGTACCAATCACCTGTACATTATCCTTGATAGTCTCAGGCTTCTTTCTCTATAAAATATGGCTTTTATTACACATTGAATGATTTTGTTCATCATGATCCAGGTCTTTACATTATTTGTTTCATCACATAAAACCATATTTCTCATTTTCAGAACCAAGAAATGCCAGCTGAAGACAGAAATAAACTGCAGCTAAATATAAGAAAGAAAAATTAGAAAAAGGCAGATTCTGTTTCTGTTTTGTAACGGTGAAGAAAAGTGGGGACAGCTGGAATATCCACATTTGAATACTAGTAAGGGATTTTGATAGGCAAGATTAAATCTCATGAAAGAAACTTCCATTGTTCATAGCACAGAAATATATAGACAAGAGAACTCAATGTTTTATTTAGGGACTTTACTACTTAAGTGAAATTTCAAAACTTGGGCTAGTTTTCCATTCAAATGAGAGTTACAAACACCACACTGACTGCTCACCAAAGACCACTTCCTCCTCTTTTTAATTTAGAAGCAGATTTCTCCTCTAAGTTAGAAATGAAATTCATATGCATAAATATTTTTGATATTGGTCCCATTTGTATAGTTGTCATTGAATTAAACCATCACCACAATTTGTCACAAAATTAGCACTTAAATTTCCACCCAAGTGCTGGCCTGATAGCTCAGTGGACTAAAGTGCCTGCTTAGGCAGAGCTCAGAGGCCAGGGTTCAATTCTTGGCATGCCACACTAGCCCTGTCCACGGGCCACACTGAGACAGTGATTGCAACTGGGCGTGGTGGTGGGTGCCTGGAATCTCAGCACTTGGGCGATGAAAACAGGAAGATCACTCCAAGTCTATTCCATGTAGTGAGACCCTGTAGAACCTGTCCTAAATACAGAAAAAAAATTTCTACCCAATATTAGCACCTACATTAGAAAGATATATTCTATAGTTCCACTGAAGTTGAAAAAGGTGCCTTAGTTTCTTGAACAGAAGATATAAACAACACTGAGTTATTCAGAGCCAGTGTTTCTTTATCTAATCCTCAACTGCCATTATTGTTTCAAATTATTTTGTTTACACATGACAAAAACATATTGGTTCTTTATTATTTAGTACTAAAAGACTATTTAGTATAAATATATTTAAATAACCTAAAGTTAGATTTTTGTTGTGGTGGTTAAACTTCTCACCTGCTAAGTGATTCATGGATGCTGGTTGTGTTCACTTGCTTGGGATCGGGTGGCTCCGAAACGTTGGGGTGTTTCTGTTTCCTGTGATGTGCAGCTCTATTGGCATTTACAGCACACCCCAGATGGGTGCCTACCTCCATTTAATTATCATCCCATTTATCCTCGCTTCCAACCTCATTTATGAAAATGTTAAATAACAGTAGCCACAATACCTCCATCCCTGAAGCACACTCCTCAACGTGTCTTTGTAACTTGATGAGTTGCCATTTATCATTAAATTCCTTTAGCCAATTTAATCCCAGGAAGAATGTTAATATTGAATCCAGTTTGAGCTAAGTCTTAATTAAGATTTCCCGAGACATTTTGTTTAAGTGATTTATCATAATCAAAACTGATATCTCCTCTGGTCCCCCACCTTCTGGTTTTCTACCTTAATGCATTCACAAAGGGATTTGTCTGACTTGAAAAGTTCTCCATAAATATTGTTCTTTCCTTTGATTGTTTCTTCAAATAGTTTCCTTCCCCTTTGCCTCCAGCTCTGTGTCTCTCACACCCACATGAGTTCGAGAATCATTTCATGACATATCTTCCCTTCTGGCAGTGGCATCTGCCCACCTTAAAATAATCAGCTTCTGAATTTAGCTACATTAATGCTGTCTCTAATTTCCTTTTGCCTTTTCAATTATTTTTATAGCTTCTGTTTCTGTCATATTATCATTCTAAATGTACTGTATAATGCAAATAGAAATACAACATACAGCATATATTTCCTTGTGCATGAGGTGTTGTATAAAGAACTTTCCATTTCTTGAGGGTATTAAACCCAGGCCTCTAAACAAGCCATTCACTAGCATGGCATTCTTGACAGTGAATTGAGTTGTCATGGTAACTGTATATACTCACACTTTGTCAAAGTTTTGCACCAGAATGTTCACCAATTTCCCAAATATGTCCATGTAGTATAGCAAAGCCTCTACTTCCTAGAAGTAAAACAGAAAGGTTTGAAATACATGAGAAAATGTAATAAAGTAAAACATTGCTACATGCTAATTTATTATAATTGTATGTTTATGTTTACTCAAAAGAAAATTGTTGTCTTCCACTCTGTCAAGTAAGGTTCCCATTTTTACACTTGGGTATCAATTGTGGGAAAACTAAAAACAGAAAATTCTGGGAATGGATATAGCCATGAGATATGATTTCCTTCTAGAATCTAGCTTTATTCTTTCACCCTCTTTAGTAAATCTGTATGTATCAGAAAGTCAGGGAACATTATAAACATAATAAATAATGCATGTTCATCATGAAATTAATAGTTATTTGTTGATGCATAATGACCCTAATGTGTTCTTTATTGGATAGCAGTTGCCTCAGAATGATTATGACTAGGTGCATATGAGATCGAGAGGTGCTCAGAGTTGTACTAGGGGCTAAGGAGTCAGTATCTCTTCTCACAGAGTGGTTTCTTGGCCTAGCTTCAGCTTGCTATTCTATAATCAGAAATGCCTTTCTTCTTTGTAAATCTCTAGGTCTTGGCTGACCTTTATAACCAGAATGAACAAGATTCTTCTGCCTAGAAGAACACTGGAATGGAAAACAGCAGAGCAAATTAGGGTTTGCAGTCCTAAAGGCAACCCAGATTTCCTTGTTACATTTTATTCTGGTGTCAGACTGCAGTAATATGTGTGTATTTATCAAGAACAGGAGATTAGGGGAAAAATAATATTAAAGTTCCTATAGGGATATTCAATTTTATGCTAGCGCTTTCCTCTTTCCTCCTTTTTTTTTTTCTTCATGGAATTAAAGCAGTTCTACAATATCCAACACTCCTTTTGCTTACCACACTCATAAGAGGACAACAGCATCTTTCCTAAAGAGATTGCTTCAGTGTTCTAACAAAATCCAGAAGCCTTCGCTGGAGCCAATAATGGCATCTGTGGCAAGAAACCGCTCTTCCGTTTTGGCTTTGAAACCAGACTCCTTCTGCGGGTGTGTGTGTGTGTGTGTGTGTGTGTGTGTGTGTGTTGCAACAGTGAAGACTTCAGTCCCAAGAGGATTTACGCTGTGACTTTTCATTTCCAGCTCACTGCAGTCGACGCAGACGAAGGGTCGAACGGGGAGATCACATACGAAATCCTGGTCGGGGATCAGGGACACTTCGTCATTAATAAAACAACGGGGCTGATCACGGTCGCTCCGGGGGTGGAGCTGACGGTGGGACAGACCTACGCGCTCACGGTCCAGGCGGCGGATAATGCTCCTCCCGCGGAGAGAAGGTAATGTAGGTTAGAGCCAATGGGAACTACTCATTGCTCCTATTAGACCCCCTAATGGAATTTAAAACACACACACTCTCTCTCTCTCTCTCTCTCTCTCTCTCTCTCTCTCTCTCTCTCTCTCTCACACACACACACACACACATACACACACCCCAAGCATCCTTTTATGCTACAAACATCTAAATTAGATCAGAAAATCAGAGACCAGATTCTCAGGAAACTGCGTATATTTATTTAGTTGCATTTTGGGCAGAGAACAACGAAGGCAAGATTAAACTACCGAATAATTAACGATCTCCCAGATACAGACCACTGCCCATCTCTCCGATCTGGTGGGAGAAGTGGAAATCACCAGACACATAGTTTGTTATTGAAAAGCACTGTGGCAGACATGAAAAAAATTCAAGCAAATCACAGATGTTATCAGTAGAATGTAGTATCTCACAGTTCTAAAGTCATCTTTTAGTGAATGGACATTTATTAAAATATATAAATATGTAATTATTATAGATCTACATATAATTCACATTGACATACATACATAAGCATTGAGGAGGAGTGATGGAAAAGATGAGTCCTGGGATGGCGTGGGGCTCAGTGGTAGGTTTTTTTTTTTTTTTTATTTATTTATTTATTTATTTTTTGCCAGTACCAGGGATTGAACTCAGGACCGTGCACTTGCCAGGCAAACATTTTTGCTACTGAGCTATCTCCCCAGTCCTAGTGGTAGTGTTCTTGCCTCTACTGCACACACCCCTAAGTTTGATCTCCAGCACCACACACAGAAACAGATTACTGCACTGAAAGACACATTGTTATGAATCCCCTTGAGCGTCCTTAAAGGTGTGATCAAAAATGCAGTGAAAGCAGCTCCTGAATGCCATGAAAAGGACACAAAAAATATGTCATAAAAGCATGACGCCCCACCTCACCTGCCATAGCCATAGCATCCGGCTTGCAGTTACCGGGCCCTTCCCGAAAGTCACAACAAATGGAGAGCAAGGGATTGTGAAAGGATTCAGGACACTGAGGCAGCTGAGCAGCTAAAATAAAGGCGCTCATGAAAGCAGAATTGTAGAGCTACTTCATACACTGGCACCAGGGATGGGATAAGTAAGTGTGATGGAAGAGAGGGGGTGTATTTGGAGAGGGATTAATATCAATCTGTCTTATACAATATAGTCATTTTCTAAAGAATTGAAACACACTGGTTTTGGATAACACGGGTGTAGATGCAGAAAGAAAAGTTAAGACTCTTACTAATGCAATTGCTGATACTATTGTGTCTTCTCTGTTCTCCAGCTGAGCTACAGCTGTTTTGTTAATTTGTTGCTTAGTTGCAGAGTGTCCATATGCAGTTCTAAAAGCAGGAGTGAGTACACGCCTCTTTCTGGATTTTTTTTTTTTGTAAGAATATTGGTTAAATTTCTCAAATTCTTTTTCTCAGCTAGATAATACTTCATCCTATATATGTAATTCTAAAAGTTTCACTTTGACAGATTTTTAAATTTCTTTTTCATTGAAAATGGAAGCTTAAATTTCATGGAAAATGTAACATGCCGTGCTTTGAATGTTTGCAAGCATGTCAGTAGACTAAATTCTGAGCCCTGATTTAAGTGTTTGTGCAATTGTACTTGTCCAGGTACCCGCCTATTTGCCTTTTAGAAAGTTTAAAAACTATTTACAACTCCAGATGCAATATCTCACAATACCTAATTCTGTAGTCTCCTACTTGTGTGCATTATCATTTATATTTTTGCCAACTTGATAGGTAAACTCTAATACCTATTTTTGATGCATATTACTGTTATGTTACAGTACTTGTGTGTATTAAAAGGGAAATTCTATTACTTTTTTTGTAAATAGTTCTTTCATTTATTTGTTTGTTTGCTTGATACAAGGCCTTACTATGCAGTTCAGACTTACCGTGATCCCCGTCTCAGCCTCCCCAGTGCTTCGATTATATCTTGCACCACCACACCCAGTTTCTGGGCTAGCATGGCATGTGGTACCAATGATCGAACTTGGAACCTTGTGCTTGCCAGGCAGGCACTTAGACTACTGAGCTATCTCCCCAGTCCATTTTTGTAAGTTCTGCATTCATAAATTTTGTTCATTTTTTTACTGACATATTCATATCATACTATAATCTGTTTCTGACTGGTCCTCTTACAGATTCATATTGTAAAATTAAATCCTTTCTATTTTTGTGAGCACCTAGTTTATAGTAGAAGGTGTGAAAGCAGCCCCAACTTTAGGTTTTGTTTTTCTTTTTTTACTCAATTGATACTCTGAAGGCTTCATCTTTTCATCAATAGCTTGAGTTCCATTTGTCTCATATGTTTTCCTGTGTATTTGGATTTAGTTCTGCACTTCCTATTTTATTTCATGACCCATTCATCTTCCCATGTGCTATTATTGTCATGCAACATTTTATTTACTGGGAGACAGTTCTGGTGCCTCTATGAAGACAGATGTGGGGCAAATAAAGCTCTAGGAGCAGCTGTATGTGCAGCATCAGTGTTAGAGACCAGGGAAAGTGCTCCTGATGTCTTACATTAAGCATGCTAGCAAGGATAGAAAGATGGATTGCCAGCAACATTAACACATCGCAGGGTTTTGGTGGTGCATGCCTGTAATCCCAGCATTGGGGACGCTAAAAATAGGAGGATGACTACAAGTCCAGGCTGCATAGTGAGACCCTGCAACAAAAACATTAAAAAAAAATAGGCAAAAGACTCCCTCAGTTTTTTTATTTAATGCGATTTTTGGTCATAGTCACATCTCTCAAGGCTGTGTGTCCTCTGCTTCTCTGCCTTCCCCTACTTTGTCTCTTGGTCCCTTTCCATTTGCAAAAATCTACATCCAGTTTTCTTTTAAGCATCTTTTATTTTGATCTTCCTATATACTTTGAAACAAATGATAAAATAATAGCTTGTGCACCAGTTGCACTTAACTTTGTGTTTTAAAGAAGGATCAATTCTTTTATTTCTTTATTTTTTAAGAGTACAAAATAGCATAAAAACAGAAAAATTACAAGTGATACAAAATTTCACTTAGCAAAATAATATGAATTTCACAGTACTTGTTGTAATGCATCGTGTTGTGTTCCAACCAGTTATTCATTTTACAGATATATGTACGCAAAATTGGAAGATGAAAAAAAGAAAGAAATGTGTATGAAATTAAGTTAAAAACGAGAAACAGGTGAAAAAAGGAGACAAAACAAATTAAGCATTGTGTGCTCCTTTTCATAGACCAGCAAAATGCACAGTACAGTTGTCCAAACCACCCTGCCTGTATACATAGATGTATCTCTCCCACTCCCTTTCCTGTCTTTCTCCTCAAGTCAATAATTCTGTCCTTTTGAATAAGTTCATTCCTTTTTCTCACTATGTATTGTACCCTTCAGATTGCATTTTCTCTTTCAGGTTCTCACACTAAGGAGACAATATGATATTTGCACATGCGGGTCTGATTTATTTCACTTAAGAGTATGGTCTCTTGTTGAACTCATTTACCTATAAAAGTTTCAGATTTATCCTGTGTTATGGTGGATTAATACTCCATTAGGCAAAAATATCACATCTTTATCCATTCCTCAGTTGATGGGCATCTGGATTGTTTTCAGGACTTAGCTATATCAATTGTAAGGGTGCATCAATTTTATTATAAGTGACTCAAGTTTATGACCAACTGGAGTTGATCATCTAGTATTCCATTATGTATAGGTAGCACATTTTCTTTATGTATTTGTCTCTCAGACACATATAAATGTGATATGGTGCTTTAACCTTTTCTGGAAGATCCATAATAGAAGGATAGCTTCTATCATTCTAGCTTCTCATCTATTAGATGAGTGAAATATCTACTTTCTGCTTTCTGATGTATCTCTAAAAGTTATTTCCAAAGTGGCTTCACCAGTTCACATTCCACCAAAAATATAGGCAGGTTCTTCGCATCACAGCCTTGTCAGGAATTTTTATTATTCGATTTATTGTTCACCATTCTTTCAAGAGTTGAGTGCAATTTTAGTATTGTTTTGATTATCATTTCTGAAATAGGCAGCAGTTTTACATATTTTCCATGTATTTATTAGCCATTTATGTTTCTTCTGAGAAAAGTCAAATAAATTTAGAGTACAATTTAAATAATAGTTGTATTTATACTGAGTCATTCTAAAGAGGAATTGAAGAGTCTTAGAACTCTAGAGGTGGGCGGGCCAAATAGCTCAAAGGATTAAAGCACCTGCAAGCAGGAGAAGGAGCCAAGCTTTGAACCCCTGGCCTGCAGTCTGCAGTGCAGGCCCCACCCCTGGGGCACCCTGAGACAGCAATTGAGACTGGATGTGGTGGCATGAGCCTGTAATTCCAGCTCTTAGGAGGCTGAGACCCTGAACACCCTGTAGATCCTTCCTTAAAATACAAAAAAAAAAAAAAA
>NW_004524581.1:3972466-3987299 GCF_000260255.1 Octodon degus | reverse complement strand
AAAAAAAAAAAAAAAAAAACTCTAGAGTAGTGTTAAAGCCAAAATACTGTGTTATTTTATACATACAATTTCTAATCATAACAATAGAGTGCAACTTTTGTTGAATTATGTTTATTTTTGCATATTAAAAGTTTGAGGCCAATATACATTGAAAATACTCAATTCCTTCCCCACCTTTAGCTCCTCAGTAACCATTGGGAGTATATTTTGCACCAAGAGACACAATATTCACAAGCTTTCTCTTCTAGTCCATGCAGATACCCTCTGTAGAAGTTATTACAGAGAAAAGGCAACTCTGCATAGTTAGTGATGATACTGACTGAGAGTGACAACTGCAGAACAGTGTCACCCTTTGTTTTAATCACTATCATTAATTCATAACTTATGATTACTGTGTCTGAAGTGTTTTAAAATATTTTAAGTACTGTAACCTTCCAGATCTACTTATGATATGCCCAATATCCTCAATGAGTGACTGAAATCTGACGTAGCACCGACCCTCTGTATGCTAACCTTTTGTCTTCCCTTTGATGCATGTTTATAATATGATTTAACTTATAAATTAGACACAGTCGAAGATTGATAATGATAAAATAGAGCAGGGACAGTAGTGTATGCAAAGTCAGTAGTGGGACTCTCCCACTTTGGCGTCGTTGCCAAGCAGTTACTGGAACACAAGTATTGCAGTGTCACACCACTTGGATGTGTGGGATAGCGATGGAGTGGTGAATGCAGTGGACTGCGGGTGCATACAGGGTGGGAACCTGGGATGGAAGGAGGATCCATGTCACGGGCAGGAGAGCGCAGGAAGATGCGGGGTTTTGTTCTTCTCAGGACAGCATGTGTATGATGAGTAATTAGAACCACAAGCATCAAAACTAGAGATTGGGGTAAAGGAGATTCTGTTCTCTAATGAATCACTTGCTGATACCATAGGTTGTTATCCACAATTTGTTCAGTTCCTATTTGGGGCACTGATTTGCCTAACTAAGAATTCAGAAGGTGACTTCAAGTCCAATATTAGACTTTTGACCATGTGAATTACATTCAACTTTAGCAATTTCACAATATCTGAATGAGGTATTCTGAGCAATGCCAAGCATATTGTGAATCTGGTCTTGCCTTAATTTAAGACAATGACATCCATCCTGAAAGACCACCTTGTAAAGTCCAGTCAAACATCACATGGCACCTGTAGCTGTGCACCTGCTGAGTAATGTCATGCTCACAGCAGGATTATGATATTGGCTGTTTTGGGAAGGGAAATTAATCCTTCAATTTGAGTTGGTGACTGAAACAAGGAGTTCTGAGTCTTTTTTGGAGTATTTCCTTTATAAGGAAAATGTTATTTGAAAATTAGGAACATAAGGATATGGATTTTGATATATTTCCTGGACTAATTTCACCAGAGACACTGCCATTTAAATATAATTGAATAAAAATACCTACAATGATGGCCACAGCATTGAGATTTTGCAGATTTTACATACTAGATTTTCTCTGTTCAGAAAGTGACAGAAATACAGCCAGTATGAATAAAGTGCTTTATGTATCTGCTATTCCAATTTGCTAAATTATCTATAAGTTTAGGGCTAGTAGTGCAATAGCCCATAGCTGGATTTGGCTGGATCTGGTTGTTTTAAACTTCAATAAGAGTAAAAGTAGAGACAAAAGTTTAAAGAACTAAAGTCATTTGAAATTTATTTTTTAAAATTTATTTATTTATTTATTTATTTATTTATTTATGAGAGAGAGAGAGAGAGAGAGAGAGAGAGAGAGAGAGAGAGAGAGGTGTGTGTGGCCAGCTCAGCCCACCAGGGGGCAGGGCTGGCTGGCATGTGGTGCTGGGGGATTGAACCGCGGTCCCTGATGCTTTGCTAAGCTTGTTCTAAGTAGGTGCTTTAGACCACTGAGCCATCTCTCCAGCCCAGTCATTTGAAATTTGGAGATATACTTATTCCAATGATATATGTAGGTCACTTGCATATATTTAATTCAATTAGATTAAGTAAATATTTATTTAATTCAAGCATGAATAAATCACTTCTGTTTGGTATTTACAAAGGTATAGAGAGTCAAAACTAGCTCCTATCTCTAAACAGCTGGCAATAAAATTATAATGAAATGATTGATACATGATATAACATCCCTTTTTAATTATTTTTATGCAAGACCAGGCTGCATTTAATTGATATATAGCTAGATAATCTATACTCCAATTAAATACCTTCCATTGTGAATATTCTGTTAAATAACCCGGTCTGCTTACCATTAGTAAAGCCATGATGAATAAACATTCACTTATTTTTAACAATCGAGTACTGACACATCGAAGTCTCCTGAGGAGGCACTGAGACAGAAGACCAGATGAGATGTCAGTTGCCATGGCGTTCAGTCCCAGACGGAGGAGTACCAGTTGTGTAGGAGGAGATACATGTAAGGGCCGGCTCACACAACAGCAGTCACAGTGTGAGATACAAGCTAAGAAGAACATAGACTAAGAGATACAAAACAGCACTGTGTTGTAGACAGGGAAAAGGTGATACGTCCCATCATATCAATAACCTGTTTAATTCACCACTTTTATTTTTGAAGGTAGGCTTTCACTCTGTAGTTAATGCTAGCCTGGACTGTGGAATGTATTACTCCACTCACAGAGATCCTGTCTCAGCCTCCTCAGTGCTGGGATTACAGATGTGCACCACCCTGTTCTGCCCTTAATCCCACCTCACCCCTTTATTTTTGAGACAGGGTCTTGGTATGTAGTGGAAGATGGCCTTGAACCAGATTATATAGATCAGGCTGGCCTCAAACTCATGGCAATTCCCCTGCATTAGCCTCCTAAGTGCTGGGATTAAAGTTATGTGCCAACTATGCCTGGCTTTAATTCCTTACTTCTAATATTAAATGTAAATCAATAGGTATTGCACAAGTCTCTTTCTCTAGCCTTAACTCTATTTTCTGTTCCATAATATTCTTCTCTTTATTTGTGCAACACAGCTTTGCAGTGCATTCTTCTGTGAATTGCATAAGTGTCATATTCTATACAAGAGGTTCTATGAGTGTCACATGCCTCTGGACCATGTCCTGCATGGTTCTCTTTGACCTCCTGTATTTTATTCTGAAATTTCTCCTCCCCTGGACTGTTTCGTGGGCTTCCAAAACACAACACAATTTTCTAGCATATTATTGGTGGAAGACCAAGAGAAAAACACCATCTGTTGCTTGTATTAAGTCTACTAGGAAAACAATATAAATACCTGTAATCACTGTTATAGAAACAAAGTAGAGCTGTGAAAATACAAATAGGTATGTTTTACAACATGCTGATGTCTTTGATGGAAAATTTCAATATAGATTGCACAGTTTTGTCAATGTAAGCCATGCCCTTCATTGATGAAGATGATGATGAGGATGATGAGGATGATGATGATGATGATGATGATGATGATGATGATGATGATGATTGTGTTGTCAGAAAACATCTACTTGGTGTCTTTTTTTAATGATAACACTTCCCATGTTAAAGCAGTTTAGGTCTCTCTCCCTCTCATTCACGTTTCAGTTTGCTCTCACAGCAAAGGACCAAGATAAAATTTCATCCACAGCATAATAAATGAAAGTTATGATCTCATAGTGTGAGCCCAAGACTTGAGATAATTTACAATTTTGATTAAATTCATATCCTTTGTTACAAACTGAGGTTGGTTTGTATCCACATACAGAGGTACAAATTCTTACCATGCTTCCCAAATTTGTTCTCATGAGATAGGAGAAAGGTTAGCATATTCTAAATTAGAAGTCTTCTTTTTTAAAGTTAACTGTTGTGGCTAATTAGCTTAGTAACCTTATCGCACATTTTCTTTCTGAGTTATTAGATCATCTTGTTAAAAATAGTATTTTAACTAGATTTCAAGAGTATCTTAAAATCATGACATCTCAGGCATACATTTTCTTTCTTATTCTACTTTATTGTTTATTATGGAACAAAAAAGTAAAACTGTATGAGTTTCATTTCTAAAACTGGAGGTTAATTTACATCACACAAAAATAAAATTGAGTTTGATTGGTGCTCAGATCTATGCACTTAGACCTGGTTATAAAATGTAAATATGAAATGCACATATAAAATATTACTTACCTAGTGGCTCCCCTTAAGTGATGCTGCTGAATTCCTACTATTTATTATAACATTAATGTTATGATTTTATCATTAATATATTGGTGTTTAATTATAGGAAAGCTAACTGCCACATTATGCTGACATCAGGGATGAAAAGGATATATCATTGTTAAAAGGCAATAATCCTCAGGAAGAGTGATATTTATCTAAACACACTGAAAGAGCCAGGATGTTAAATCTGCAAAAGTCTGAAGTATGATCTTGCTAGAATCATTCTAATATCCACATTGAAGAGAGACAAAACCTAATTAGCAATTTCAGCCTTTGAATTATTGTGGAAAGGAGCAGGCAAAGCAAAACTGTAAGGCAGAGGAAGGAGTCAGTCGCGTTGGAGCAAAGCTACTCCCTGTCTTCTGCCCAGATCATTCAGAGGCACAAAGGAAATGACTAATCCTCGAACAGCTGGGGAAAATCCTGGTGCCAGCACCGCTTACGTGCGGGTCCTGCTGCTACTGCTGTAAGATTTATTACTCATAGAGAATAATAAAAGCAATGACAGGGGCTGGTGAGATGGCTCAGTGGTCTAAAGCACCTACTTAAAACAAGCTCAGCAAAGCATAGGGACCGCGGTTCAATCCCCCAGCACCACATGCCAGCCAGCCCCGCCCCCTGGTGGGCTGAGCTGGCCACACACACACACACACACACACACACACACACACATTAAAAAAAATAATAATAAAAAAAAATTTTAAAAAAGCAATGACAGAGAATTTATGCATAAAGAAGGTGTTGATAGAGAAGGGAATACGTTTATGAAATAACTGAAAGTATGTAAGAAGCTAGAATATGCAGCAGTGACATTAGCAAGAAAATGCACATTGTGGGCCAGACCATAGCCTGGGAGGGCATCGTGTCTGCCTCAGAGAGAACGTTCCTTCACTTCGCCACATAAGAAGGAGGACTTCGCACCATGCGTAAGGATTTCTGTAACTTTCTCCTGTTTCACTTTCAGATGCATACAATACCAGTACTTCTAAACTTTATGAGAAATATATTAACATTCGTAATAAAACGTTGTAAATGTTCTACTCTTAAGAACTAAATGTAGTGATTATTTATTTGAACCATTTCATGCATATTTATAAAAATATCACTGCACATATATGTGAACTATATAATTAGAAATATATGTGAAATAAGTAAACTTGGATTACTATTGAATTTCAAATAATAAAGTGTGAAATCAAAGGTAACAAGGATACAGAAATTTTAACTGTTTCTAAAAGTCTAAAAGATTTTATTTATGTAATCTTAGATCCATATTGTGATTAATGGAAGAACGAAATTCTTTGTCACTCTAGCTTTGCTTTTCTTCTTGTTTTTTTCTTTTCTTTCTTTTTTCCTTTTCTTTTTTTTTTCACCAAGGATCAAACTCAGGACCTTGCTCTTGCCACACAGGAGCTTATGCTGCTAAGCTATCTCTCTGGTCCCCAAGTTTTCTAACTTTACTGAGGATATGTTCAAAAACAATTTATAGGTCTGGGGAGATAGCTCAGTAGAATAAGTGCTTGCCTGGCAAGCGCAGGGTACTGAGTTCCATTCCCAGTACTGCAAAAAAGAAAATTACATTCATGCATATTATAAAACTACAACCTGTAAGACCAAGCTTTTGTAGCTATGATCTGTATTTCACTTAAAATCTTTTCAAAAAGTGAAATAGTTTAGTTAGTCCCAGAAAAAGTATTTTGTGACCATATCTTTTAACTTAAATGCTTAATAAGAGTTTTGGACTATTTTAAGTTAATGCTGACCCCAAATATAATTTTTAACAAACATTAAAATTAAAAATTATAAACTGATGTCATACTTCTGTTAAGATAAATTTAAAGCATCTGTTGGAGACAGTAGTGGCATGTTTATAGAAGACATCTGTGTATTTCAAGGTAAAGGACTATCTGTTAATTTAAGTCTCTTTTACATGTTAGCTACTTTCTTTTTCAGAAAACCTTGAATACCTTGCTTCTCCCTCTTGCATTGTTCAAAACAATTTTCAGAGTCCAGGGCTATTGAAAAAAATGATGATATCAGTATTAATGTTTTTAAGTCTTAATAGTGAAGCATTTTCTTACCCTTCAGTGCAATTCCTTGTCAAGAAAGTCTTCCATTATATCTAATTTTTAGCTTTTCATATTAAAAAAACTCTTTTTTTTTGTTTTTTGTATTTTAGGGAAGGGTCGTCAGGGTGTTCAGGGTCTCACTACTAGATCAGACTCATAGTGATCTACCTGTTTACAGCCTCCCAAGAACTGGGATTACAGACATGCACAACCACGCCCAGTCTCAATTGCCTTTCAGCACGCCTGGGGCTTGAACCCGCACCCCCTGCACCTGCTTACAGGTGCTTTAATCTGTTGAGCTATTTGGCTGACCCTTAAAGAACTTTTAAAAACATTTAACTCTGTAACTATTTTAGGGTGACAAGAATTACCTTATGATCTTGATTCAGTGTACACTTACATTAAGCCCTTGATATCAGCAACAGAACTAACAAAACACAGTCCATAATTTTTTTTTTCTGTTATTTTAATCAATGCTCCCTCTGCTGGCTTAACACAAAGAGAGCCCAGAGGGTGTTTATAGAATGACTTTTGCTATCGTAAAAGCATTAAAACAGTCAGAAGTCAAGGCAAAGTAATTTATTAGCTATATTGTACAACTATTCTGTTTTAACTTGCACTATTAATCTAAGTAGAAAAACATATAATACAAGCAATTCATTTTCTTTTACTAAGGTAATCTTCTAAAATCATTATATTTTAATGGTAGCTTTTATTTTTCCATTCTTTATGCTGCATTCAATGTTTCTATGAAATTTGATGATTCCTTGTCCTGTGACCCCTACCAATGAGTAAAGCATGCAGTTTAACTCTAAAAGGGATGTGGATGTGCAAACATCTTGTTCTCTTCTTTTTCCCTGCAGGCAGTCGATCTGCACGGTGTACATCGAAGTACTTCCTCCAAATAATCAGAGCCCTCCTCGCTTCCCGCAGCTCATGTACAGCCTTGAAATTAGTGAAGCCATGAGGGTCGGTGCTGTTTTACTAAATCTACAGGTATTTCTGCTCTGTGTGTGTGTGTGTGTGTGTGTGTGTGTGTGTGTGTGTAGACAGAGACAGATAGACAGATGGACAGACATACAAACAAACAGACTGACAGAATACAGAGAGACTAATGAGAATCTATTTGTGTATGGGAAGAAAGACTTGCAGGCTCACCTAGGTTCTCTTGAGTGACAATTCCATCTGGAAAGGAAAGCTTGGGTAATGTGGATGGAGGGTTTCCACGGCTAATCTACTCTATTGATTGCTTCAATTGAAGAAGCAATGTTTGGCTGGCATGGATTAGCTGTAATCAGCACAAAAAGGAATGAAGGGATTGTACACATGCACATGAATATTTTGTATTTTGCAACCAGAGTCTGCAGCTGACTGTTGTTTTCTGTCTTAGATGTTTTTGTCCAGCTAGTTTTATTTTTGCTGCAGTGTTACATAGGGGAAATAGCCTGAGACTCAAAGGCCACTGGTGTTCATTTGAATTCTCAGACAGACTTGACTTTATTCTTTGGCCATGGGCAAGTTGTATAAAGTGCTGTGACCTGGTTTGTTCATTTAGATGAGACGGGTGGGTTTATTTGCAGCCTTGCACTTGGGGAGGGCACATGAGTTGTTTACAAACCTATAGCTTGGCTTTTGCTGTTTATATGCTCCTGAACAAAGCCTGTTGGAATAGCTATGACTGAATCTCCCCCTAAATGAGCAGCTTTCATTTATGCTGCATAAGGTGTTCATAACTGTCATTGCTCTAATAAGCATACCAAAGAGAATATGCCATATTACTGTACCTGTGAGTTCTGGGAGGGCAGACTTTGTGGACACAAACTCAGAACATTGGCCTTGAAGGTCAGGAGGGATTTTATTATAGCAGGCCGAGTACGTTCTCAGCTTTAGTTTTTTCCTCAAATGAGGTAAAATAAAACTCAGCTTCATCTAGCTCCCATCGGATGCCTTCTGTATCAATGAATACTTTCCATAGAATACTTGTAATGAAACAGATGCAAAAATAATGAAATAGAGCACTCTCATTTTGCAGATGTGGAAAGTCAGCCTCATAAAAATAAAATCATGCCTAAAATCTGACTGAATTTTCTTTCTTTTTTGAACCACACTGCTTTCCATTAAATGTCAGTAATTATTTTTTAATACTTTATTTATTGGTTCAGGGTCTTGTTATGCAGCTTGGACTTTAGAGATCCTCCTATCTTAGCATCCCTAGCACAGGGATTATAGGCGTGCACCACCATGCCTGGTTTTGGTGGCCAGGACAGCCTGCCCGGATTTTGGGGATAATATAGCATGTGGTGCTGGGCATAGAACCCAATCCTTGTACCTTCCAGGTAGGTACTGAGACCACTGAGCTCTCTCCCTAGTCCAATATCAGTAGTAATTACTGCTGCCAAATTTGGTTAGCATTACCAGGTACTTCTCTGTGGATTTCTTCTAGTATTTATCTTGCTTTTTTTTCTGTGGGTAACCACAGACTTTGATTTAATGTTTATTTGTAGAATATGTGGATGGAAAATTATATAAAATTAAACATCAGCAATAAGTAAATTTGGATGACTTTAATAGAACAATTAAAAGGAAGGAAAATTTACCATTTCTTTACCAGTGAGAAAATGACCAGTCAAACTATTATAAAAACAATATTGAATGGGATAGGTTTTGATTAAAACACATGCATTTAATGAAATGATAAATTTTCTTTAACTTTATGAAACTTCATTCATTACAAAAAGGTAAATAGGAATTAAAGTAAATAGTACATTTATAAAATTTAAGTAAACAAGGCATGCATGTTCTACATTTAAATTCTCCATGACACTGTCCATTATATAATTTAACTTTCTATGAAGTAAGACATAATGTTGCTTATAATGTGACTCAGGTTTTATTTCACTACATCAAGAAAGATCTAGGAGCTGCATTACAGAGAATAATTCTGCATGTACTGTGCAGATGAAAGAGAGATAGACTTTTCACATCTCAGCTTTCCTGTTCACAAAGACTGAAAAAAAATATGTGCAATGACATTTCTTTTCACCCTTTGTGCTGCTGCTAGTGGAAGCTAAAGAAAGGGTGCCAATTGCAGTGGCAGTCTCTATTAGAGAGAACCAGGGTGACCATCCAAGTATTCTTCATAGGCACCCAACACCCACTTTTGTTCATGATACCCTGAGACTGAATCGAAGCTATTGACCTAAAACTTGAAAAGCTTCCATCAAATTACTCTTCCGAGAACTTGTAATAGGAGAACACATGAGAGGCTCTCTGAAAGCTAAGGCCCCCTCTCTTCTTGCCCTTCTGCATATCTGGTGCTACCCGCTGCTGACTCGCTACTCAATTTAAAATGATGGATAACAGCAGTGTGGCTTCAAATTTCTTTTGAGTGAGATAAAAACGGTTTGATTTTGACACTAATGGCTTCATTTGCCCCACACTCTTTTCTGTATGTCCCTGTCATACTACCTAAAAGTTGTTTGGGAGAGTGTGATTTTTCCTTAGTGTGTTAATACTATTTTGGTCATTGCCAAAGTGATAGCACTAATTAAAGAAAAAGATGACACACAACTGTGCTCTATCAAAGTTTACATTCTAATCAGGGCCAGTGTGAAATAAAATTTATTTTGCTCTACATTTGTTCGGATCTTGCTCAGCAGTGCAAATTACATAAGATTTGGTCCGATCTTGCTCAAAGCCATTATTATGTAATCTGACCTGTCAGTGAAATCGTTTACAGTGATGTACTGTAAACCAAGTAACATGAGGAGCTTGCGCACCAGTTGTATGTATCTCTTCCCGACTTTTGGCTTGACATCAGCATGATGGACATATTTGTACCACCACCATCAGCACATGCAAGGAGTGAGTGCTCCCACTCCTGAGCTTTTAGCAAACCTTTAGGAGCACATACCAAATATTGAGCTAAATTTTACAAGTGTTTAAATAAATAAAACATGTTGACATCAACCACTTCTTGCTTCTTTGCTCCTTTGGTTTTCTAAATCTATTTTTATTCTCAATACATATTAGGTCATGCAACCAAAAAGGAACTAGTGTTTTATCCAAATGCATAGCTTTCCCTTTTTCTCACAGAGCATTGTGTCCTTCCGTATTAACCTTAGATATAGTGCACAGATTCTTTGATTCACCCAAACACCATGACCCTACCCTCCTTTCTCAGAGGCAGACATTTTTGAGCCATAATTAGTTGTCTACTACAATGTCTTGATCGTTAATCTGATTTTATTTCTTCATTGTGATTTATAAGTTGTAATATATTAATAAGAGTCAGGTACTTTAATGAGCTAATAAACAGTTATAACACATTAAGAAGATGTATCGTTTCACCTGGTCATTATCATGCCTCTAGATAAACAGATAGACTTTACCTGTTGTACCTGTGTTTTGCTTTTGGTTTCAAGAATTGAGCTCAGGACCTGGTGCTTAGAAGGTCTTTGTACTGTGCCACTCAGCTATATCGCCAGCCTTTCTTAATTGTACCTGGAAAATGAAGAAACTGAGGTGAAATCAGAAGAGTTTTTCAGCTAGAGCAGTTTTATTTCCTCTTTGACTTCTAATCTTGGCTTCTTCACACTGCATCATTGTATTTTCCTTTAGTCTATAGGAAACTATTAAATTTTACACTTTACTTGTTTGGGGACAGTGAGTATATTTTATACCACTTTAGTCCTGTGTTTCCAATTGCTAATTTCATAATATAAATAAGATAAAATGCATGAAAGTTTGAAAAGATACCACTCATTTCTGTATCCTCGGCAAAAAAGAACTTAAATATGAATTTATTATTTATTTTCTCATGATTTTATATTATAAAATAGAATATAGATTATTTTTATTAATTTTATTGAGAAAGAAATAGCAATGATACAGTTTCAAAACAGGTTAGTAGGACAGTTATAATAATTAATACACTACATATTATTGTCTTCATAGTAGTTATTCAGACTACAAGATACAGACATGATATCTTGTCTAAATACTATTAGTATAAATCTTCTCATTAAAAAAAGAGAAAGTAGTTTTAGCTCTATCCTATTTTGTATATACAGATACGTATATGTTTTTCACAACAAAATGGACCTTCATTTATATCCCCCATTTTTGTTTAGTTTTGTCATAGATGGGTATTCCATTGCCATTCAAATGTTGTAAGAGCTTGAATTCAATAAAAATAATCCAATTTAGTCCAATAGTCCATAATACTAGTGGATTATCTGTAGGACTAGCAATGTCAGAACTTGTTGATTTCAGCCTTTTACAGCTCAGCATATTAATATGGCTTTACTTTTTATACCTCATTTTTATATTTTTCTGCTGGATGGTTAAGACCAAGATAAAGCACAAACTATTTAACAAAAAAATGTAACTTCTGTATCTGACAAGGTCAGTCAAGTCCCCTCAGGATTTATCCTGAAACCCTGTGTCGCAGTTTGCAGATCCTTTGTGAGTGTCAGCCATGTGGATGGGTCACAGCCATTGCTTGGCCAATTTTCTCTCTGTGAAAGCCTGAGAGAATGTTTCCTCTCTGGGTGACTCTCTTTAGGCACACTCTACAGGTCTATCACATGTACCAGACTAAAATCAAAATGGATTAAAGATCTTAATGCTAAAACATAATATAGATTATAAGCTGGATAAAATACAGACAAGCAAGATATTATGAAGTCTTTACCTCAGATCCTCCTGTTAGAATAATACTCCTGAAGAATCCAGGTTGGAGAGCTCAATGCTCTTGAAGAAGTTTGTCCTTCAGATAAATAAAAACGAACATGCGTTGCTCCATTGTTTTCTTAGAGAGGGACCATCAAAGACTGGATACAGGGACTGATATCAAGGAAGAAAATCCAGGAGGAATTTGCACAAAGAAGAGGCGATTGGTACCCAGGTCTCAGGTGAAATTTCCATTTGGACTCGAATCAGTTCAACTGCAACGGGTCCAGTCACACTGGGGAGCAGTGTGGTCATCAAATGAGCAGTTAGAAAGACAGCACAAACGTCCCCTTGATGATCCTGTCTGCTGTCACTGGCCAAATAGGTCCCATCTGGATCCATAGAACGCAGAGATGTGGCTTCTAAGAATAAGTGAAAATTTAAAGACGAGACGTGTGTATGTCGAGATATAAAACAAAGGGCCTGCCAAATAGCTCGGCAGGTTAAAGTGCTTGCTCAGCAGACTCAGGAGCGGGAAGCCCTCCCCTCCCTAGGGCACGCTAAGACAGTGAATGAGACTGGGGGTGGCGTCATGCACCTGTAATCCCAGCACTTGGGAGGCTGTAATCAGGGGGATGATTAGAATCCAATCTACAGTGAGACCCTGTACACCCTGTGTACCTTATACACCCTGTCCTAAATACAAAAGATAAAAGATATAAAACAAAAAGACAACCGGGCATTTCCTAAAATACACATCATATTTTTGTAAGGTACCAACAAATCCGAAGATGGTAGCCTGGATTGAACCGCTTAGTAAAATTTGTGGGGGCCTGTCCTCTTGCACACTAATTCTAGAGCCAGAAATGTGAATGAGACTAGTATACACCTAATTCCAAATCCATTGTGATCTTCCTGTTACAGCCTCCCCAGTGCTAGGATTACACGTGTTCTCCACCACACACAGTCTCTGTGGCCAGATCAGCACACCTGGGGCAGGCCGGCGTGGCATGCCAGACCGGGAATCAAACCCTGGTCCCTGAGCTTGCCTAAGCAGGCATTTAGTTCTTTTCACTATCTTGGTAGCCCTTAATGATTTACTTTAAATACTTCAATTTTGATATTAAAAGAAAATAAAACACAGGAAGAATGTAAAACAAAATGAGAGACTATAGTGCATATGCAAAGTACTGATAAACTAGAATGCTTTAAAATATTTTTACATGTTTACTGAAATATTTACAGGAATAAAATATGAATCAAAACCAAGAAAAATTTGAAGATAGTATGTAGTCCATAACATCAATATGTTTTATATCTTTCTCATAAAATATATCATTAGACCTTAAAAGTGATTGAACATCTTTAAATACAATAGCCAAAATGACAATTTTGTTTACAGAATTATAATTTTAAAGCTACTATAAAAGAGGAAAAAGTAGGAAAATATATTTGTACTTTATTTTGCAGTACCAGGAATTGATCTCAGGACCCTGTGCTTGCATATATTCGTACTTTTAAAGCTTAGCACTCGTTCATTGTATCAAAGTGAGTTAACCAACCATTCAGCAATGAAAAGTAGGTGGACCTCCTATCATTTAACTACAAACAAAATAAAAGTTAATTATCAAGGTTTAATAAATATTTATTAAAATAAGATCAGAGAGAATAACATCCTTAGATATAAGAGAAAACAAAACTTAAACAGTTTCAGAAACCAGAGGGAGATTATTATCTTTGGGTAAGGAAGAGCATAAATGAGATAAAATGTCAGCCGTTTTGTCCTTAAAATGAAAGAAGGTGAATGATGACTGTTATTTTGATCTTTCTAAAGACATTTTTGTCAATTCCTAGTAGAATTGGGATTTTGAATATAAGCACAAAAATTTCCAGGCAATTAGAATAATGAACAAGAGGGTGAAATGTCAAAGAATAACTGGGAATAGATATTCCAGGACATATGTTCACTCAGGTTAAGATTCATATCTTCTACTGAGAAAAATATACTCATATATATATACAATTTACAAAATAAAATGATAGTTGGGAAGACCAAGACATAGTTGACGTTGTGATTTGTGTCTAGTTGTTTCCCAAAAGCCTCGTGCAGTCACTGGGGTAGCTTCTAGAGTTTGTGATTGATTCATAATCCAATACTGGGATTACGGGTGTGTGTGCTACCAGAATCACTGGGGTGGGTAATCTGCATACAACATGGAGAAGGGGGAGAGGCTTCCGAGCTGCTGCCTGCTGCTCCTCTGTTTGCTCTTTGCTCTTTTCTCCTGCCATGAACTGCTGCCCTCTGCTCTGTGCCACTCTGCCTTGGAGCCAGCTGAGTAAGGACTGAAACCTCCACTAACTGTGAGCTAAATAAACCTTTCCTTCCTTCATTTTGTAAGTCAGGTATTTTGTCTCAGCAATGAGAGAAAAGTAACTGAGACAGGTGAATAAATCCTGACTGGATTTGACTGACGTTGTCAGATACAAAATTTACATTTCTTGTTACATAGGTCTTGCTTTATCTTGGTCTTAACTATCCAGCAGAAAAGTATAAAAATGAGGTATAAAAAGTAAAGCCACATTAATATACTGAGCTGTAAAAGGCTCAAGTCAACAACTTCTGACATTGTGAGTCCTAGTGATAACCCAGTTCTTATGGACTACTGGACTATATTGTATTATTTTGCTGAATTCATCACCTACAATATTTAAATGGCAATGAAATGCCCATCTCTGACAAAACTAAACAAAAACAAAAAGGGGGTATATAAATAAAGGACCATTTTCTATCTGTATATACAAAATAGGATAGATATACAGGCACTTTCTCTTAATTCAATGAGAAGAAAGATTTGTACTAATAGTGTTTGGACAGGATATCATGTCTGCATCTTGTACTATGAATAACTACTATGAA
>NW_004524581.1:3968004-3972366 GCF_000260255.1 Octodon degus | reverse complement strand
TGAGAAGAAAGATTTGTACTAATAGTGTTTGGACAGGATATCATGTCTGCATCTTGTACTATGAATAACTACTATGAAGACAACAATATGCAATGTTTTAATTATTTTAACTGTCCTACTAACCTATTAATGTCTTGAAACTGTCTCATTGCTATTTATTTCTCAATAAAATTAATAAAAATAAATAAAAAATTGTAAATAGCTTATGTTAATTTCATTTATTACTTCATTAATTTCTTTTGTTAATTTTACCATAAGATCACTCCTGAAGCATAGAAAATAATTATTTATTTATGAATAAATAGTTCTTAATGTATTTTTTAAAAAGGAAATAAATATGAATAATGATACTATTGAACTCCAATGGTATTATTGACATTAAATTTTAATTGAGACCCATTATAAGACAGACTACATGGCCCACTTGAAATAACCCTATTGTTAGTGTTCCTAACAAGAGAATGAAGTAAGCTTTCCAATGCCTAAAAAAAACTTTTTGCAGATTCCAAATGTCATGTTGAGCTATCTGCCTTAGAGCCTAGGTACTAACTACTATTTAGTGTGGCTTTTCCTGATGCCTGAGGTTTGCTTATTTCAGAGGGTGTGAACCTGTGGAATGGGGTGTGATTTGTTTTACTTTTAAGACAAAAACATGCAGTGTATGAGCTAGTCTTTTTTCTAAATTTCAAGCTAAACATTTAGTGTTAATTGCTAGATAGGCACTTTGCAATAAATAAATGGGTTTTGGGTTGCAGTGTTGGAACTCATCTTCAAAATGTTCATTTTACTATGTTGCTTCCTTAGTTTTGCTCAGGAAAGTCAATAATACTTTCAACTGGGGCCAGGGAGATGGCTCAGGAGAATAGGTGCTTGCCTGGCAAGCACAAGGGCCTAAATTCAATCCCTGGTTCTGCGGAAAAAAAAAAAAAAACTCAATACGAGAGTATATCTACCTACTTAGCTGATCATTACTTTCATGTCTAAGAAATAAAAAATGATACTTGATTTTATTGTGTTATGTTTGCTTCATGATTCACAAGAGTAAAGAAGCATATGTGGATAATGTGTGTGACACTGAGAAAACTTAATTTTAGCACTGCTTTAAAATTCTGCTTCCCACTATCAGTGAGCAAACTAGCTCTGATCCTTTGATCATTTTTCCTTTTCCTGGTTTCTCTTTGGTGGAAACTGCAATAGCAGGTTAGATAGCTCACAGACAAGTAATAAGAGAAATAAAATAAACTGAGAAGCTGACCAAGGGGTTTGGTATTACCACTTCTGGTTTCTTAATGAAAAAAAAAAAATACAGTGTACTACTTGGGTATCAGTGTAAGAAGATGTTTTTTTCAGTTTGCAATGTGTGTTTTCTTTTCATCTTTCTCTATTCTACTCATTTTAAAATAACTTCAAAAACTATAAAGTTTAACCTAGTAGCCTCAAGAAATTATTATTTTTGTTCTCTCTGCCTTAATCTCACTGCAAAATTGATCCTTTTCCAAAACTGTTTGAATGAAATGAAAGCTGTCCTGTAGCGTGACCCTCTTCACTTTCAGGGCTTGTCAGAAGTGCTGATTTGTTTTTCTGACATCTTTGAAATGTAGAAATTTCAGGGACTCTTTTTCCATTTTCTTTCTTTTTTATGAATATTTCTTATAAATTAGGATGTAGTTCCTCTCTGCAAAGAATAGATGAGTTTGATTTGTGAATGTCTTATTATTGTAAGATACAGAGATCATAAATCATTGGTTTCTCCACTGAGAATACACAATATCATTTGTATTAAAGAATCAGTTAGAATATAATACTTTCACAGGTTTACTGTTCTGTAACCAAAGATGCTTCTCTCTGAGTGTATTGGTACATAATCTGTTACTGGACAGGTGAATACTTCAGATTATCCTCGAGTTTCCCATGTCAGACATAACTGCATAATGTATGATTTATTCTAATTTAGTAGATTACACTGTTCTTGATAAGAGTAAGGAATAAAAGTATTGTTAATCTTTCTATTTGTTCTGTTTGTGTAAAGGAAAATCCGTCTGCCTGTCTCTTTGCATCAGATTTCAGGCAGTGTGTGATCAGTAATTATCTAAAGAGAATAATGCCATAAATGTAGGTGAGGCTGCTTAAGTACATTGAACACTGATACTAGTCAGAAAATTCCAAAACATAATTTACATGAAGGAGAGAGAGAAAATGTCCAAAAATGTCAATCATTTGCTTTTGCGAAAAATTAAATAACATTCACAGGAAAAGTATTTGTTCTTTGAAGCAATACTCTGATGTCTTTATGTTTAAAAAGAATTTTGATCACCAGTAGACCAATTCCCTTTTGACACTATGGAAAATATATTATCTAGAATTACATTTTATCTATAAGCATGTTAAAGAGTTACCAGTGAGGAAACATATTTTATGGTTTTTCTATTCATATGTAAGCATACATACTTATGCATATTTACATGCGTATCTTCTCTTCCCAGTGAAGAACTCAGTCTTGTATAAATCTTCCACAGACAATAATGTGCTTGTAGCCCTAAAGTCAAAAAAGATAAGGAAGTTATGAAAAGGAGAAATTTATAATATTTGAAACAATTAACTCCAAAATGCTTTTCCTTTGTTTCCTCCTCCAAATAGAAAAAAAAAAAAATGATACGAAAATGTAAGATTTTACCACCAGAAAATATGTAGGTTGTGACATAAATATTTTAATAGATCTAGGCTTTACTTGTTTCTAGTTTATACTTGAATGAGTAAATAGGTGAAAGTTACCTTATTTTCCACTCAAGGAGGACAGGTAGTTTAGAAACCTTGCAGCATGGACATAAAGCTGTATTTTCAAGTCCTTCCTGAAAATAATTAAGACTTAAATTTATAGGAGAAAGTATCACCTTCTAATAAGACAGAGTTTCAGGCAGAGGTCCTAAAGCTGTTTGTGCAGATGGAATTAGATGAGAGTTCGTGCCTCTGATTCAGCCCAGAAGAGGTGGAAATTCAGTAGAAGCGAGAGTAGCTTTGTTCTTAACATTGCTCATGTTCCTCATTTTCATCAAAATTTTAATGCTAGCCGTACTCACACTCCGCAGGATTCTCCATGTGCCACTGTGGTCTTCTCAAGGACATTGCTCCTGAAATACCTTCTTGTCTTCTGTGTCATAAGGAATTTTTCTTCTCTGATCATTTTCATAGGGCTTGAATCTGTGATGATAATTTGTCATTAAAAGAACTGCAATGACACAATCTCTTGATCCTTTCTTGCTCTTTACCCAATTCTCTGCTTCCTTTCACTGGAAAACTTTCTCACACATTTTGTGCATACTGATTGGTTGTTGGGCATTCTTCTTGGGTCTTCTTCTATCGTCAAGTCTTGGTCATTATTTTATTTTATTTTATTTTTTTAGCTTTCTCTCTTTGCTCTGTTTTAACCAGGTTTGCAGTCACATTAATTCACCACAATGGCTCCTTTTCCAACTTCAATAATCAATATATCCCCAAATTGGTTTTCTTTTCTCTGCTCTCTACTGCTTGGTTCTGGGTATATTTAAAGGAGGCCCCTCTTAGACTTGAACATGACAATATCAGCCTTGTTCTAGATTAACAAAAATGAGCTATTTGGGCTCCTGCTGCTTCAAAGTATGCTCAAGAAAGTTGTGAGGGAAGCAGTCTTGCTGAAAGAAAGGATACTCAAGGATGAAGTATGATAAACTGCCCTTGAAAGATCACAGAAGAACAACTGGTGGATATTCCTAGCAATGAAAAAAAAAATGTTTGAAGAAGATTCTTTACTCCAGTGGTTTCTTGATGTCCTGGTAATTGCATGCCTTTTCAAATTTATTGCTGTATTTCTCAATTAAGATATGTGTGTTAGGAGATGGCATAGATTTTTATTAAAAAATGCCAATGCAGTATATCAGAGCGAGATATATTTGGGAAGATGTGGACAGGGACAAGGAGACCTTCCCTAGTGAAGTGCACATGGGTACACTTAAGTGGTAGATGAACTAGCATCTCTTCTTCATGGGATGTAGAGATTTTTTCAAAGCTTGTCTAGTGATAGCATTTTAGAGGGTTCAGCAATCAAATCAGCACACTGAGACATGCATGCCAAAGGTTGGCCACCACTGAGTCATACATGCTGTTGAGCAAAGCAGAAATTGTGAAAGTGGGCCAATGGGACACGTGTTTTGCTGCATAAAAACACAGGGCTATTGACAAGTGAAATGAGGGCCTGCCAAACAGCTTAGCGGTTTAAACCACCTGCAAGCAGGCACAGGGACTAGGGGTTGGATCCCTGGGCCTGCAATACTGGCTCTACCCCTGGGGTACACTGAGATGGTGACTGGGACTAGGTGTGGTGGTGCG
>NW_004524581.1:3960982-3967374 GCF_000260255.1 Octodon degus | reverse complement strand
AGCTTGTAGGCTTTCATGATGAGAGTTTCTAAACTATAACCCTTGGGTTCCTATTCCTGAGTTGCCTAAACTTATATTAATTAGAATGATGTTTTACTCCTCCAAGATATTATGCAATGTATGAATTTGTGACTTGGAATGTAAATTCTGTTCAAGGCCTTGGGAAGAATCCACCTTCCCAGAAAACCACCTGAGCAAAGCAAGAGATGTCTCCAGAAAACACTGCAAATTGAAAATCTTTTTGAAAGAGTCACGTACAGCCAGTTACGTAGCTGTTAGTTCAGGGAATATATCATTGGATGGCCTCAATTTCAAGATCTCAGGATTTACTTTACTTCAGTTTTGTTTTTAGCTGGACTAGGTGCCAGATGAATCATTATGAAATTGATTTAAATGAGTGGATCGCAGCCAGGTTTAATTCCATCCTCCTGGACACATCTGGCAGTATCTCTAGTTAGTTTTGTTTGTTGCAAAACAAATCTTACTGACAACTAGTGAGTAAAGGTCAAGGGTTCTGCTAAGACACTACATAGGACAGCCTTGCAGCACAAAGTATCCAGTCAGTGCTGTAGAGTCTCTCTGAGAAATCTAGGTGTAGAGGAAAAGTTAACCTGAGTAATGAGGTGGAATATAAAGTCTATCTTTAATGAAATTTATAGACAACTAATATAGGAGGGAATTTTATGTCATATAAGTGATGAATCTGTAGTTTAGTGTTTTGGGCAAAAAAAAAATCAAATAGACAATCTCTACTTACTAATATGTCTTTAAACTATTGTTTTATCTCATCTAAACTTAGATTTCCTGTTTCCTAGATAATACCATATGTGGAAATAAGCCTACTCTGTTTTTTTTTTTTTCTTTGTTTTTTAGGGAAGGGTCTACAGGGTTTTCAGGGTTCACTACTAGATTGGACCTGCAGTGATCCACCTGTTTACAGTCTCCCAAGAGCTGGGATTACAGGTGTGCACCACCATGCCCAGTCTCAGTTGCAGCCTCAGCACACCTCGGGGGCGGGGCCAGCACAGCAGGCCCTGGGAAAGAACCCCCCCACCCCAGGCCCCTGCCATTGTCCTTGCTTGCAGGCACTTTAATCTGCTGAGCTATTTTATTTGGCTGGCCCATGCCTACTCTTGTTTACTCCATTTTGGAGACAGACCTCCTATGAAGAATTTATGACTGGAGGTGAAAATGAGACATTTCATTTATTTAATACAAGACTATTGTATGATTCAAGGAAATCTTACAATCTAAACCTGGCTGACCCAGAGTGCTTTTGTTGTTTCTTATTTCTTTCCCTTTTAACTGAACAGAATTTAAAGCACTCTGCTCTTTTTAAAGTAAGTGAATAAAGGAATAATTTGGATTCTTATTTGAATATGGAACATTTGCTGTGCAATAGCTACTGGTATTTTCACAGCAGTCATTAGTACTACCTTTGGTAATGGGGCAATGAATGGCTCTGACTGTGTTGTAGTTAAGTAAACTTGAGTTTATTGCATATTTTGAAGTTGTTTATTGCTTCACATACTGCCAGCTCTTGTTGACTAAAGTTTAAATATATGAATGCTATTGTTACCTTGAATTTTTTTTTTTAGGGAAGGGTCTACAGGGTGTTCAGGGTCTCACTACTAGATTGGACTTGTAGTGATCCGCTGTTTACAGCCTCCCAAGAGCTGGGATTACAGATGTGTGCCACCACGCCCAGTCTCAATTGCTGTCTCAGCGTGCCCCAGGGGCAGGGCTGGCATGTCAGGCTCAGGGATTGAAAACTGGCCCCTACACCTGCTTGCAGGCACTTTAATCTGCTGAGCCATTTGACAGGCCCTTACCTGAAATTTTGATAAATAAAATTAAAGAGAACTGTGCTGTTAAATTACAGAGCTAATGCACAGCTCATGTTTCAGCTTTCTGGCAACATGAGGCCCGACTGCTCTCAGGAAGCATCCATGGTGTTTCTATATTTAATTGTTAGAATCAGTTCATTTGCAACTGAGAACACTATTTTATTATTTTTTTCTTTTATTTTGAGAAAACTGCTTTAAATCACACATTTTTATTGAAACATTTAAGAAACTCAAGAAATTAATTAAATGTCTCTTTGAATATCTTTTTTAAAACTATGCACTCACAAAAGCCAATGGTTTGGATTTCAGAGAAAATAAAAAGGAGCTGTCCTTTTCATCTCTGTGTTTTCCCATCACAAAACCTGTATGCACACAAGAGAGAAAAATTTTTTTCTAACAGATACTAAGCTATTGTGTGGGCAATTGAAAAGATTGCTATTAGAAAAAATAAAAAGTTACCCAGGGGAAGAGTAACTCTGTTTTGAACATACTCAATTTGAAATGTCGTTTTGATATTTGTAGTATTGAATGCTCATGTTTCACCGAGATTCATAGGCTAAGGGGCAACTCTTCCATGTGGTGATATTTAGAGTTGGAACGTCCGAAGGGAAAGTCGTCATTGGGATGGACTCCTCATTAGCAGCATGTGCTCCCTGACAGGGGCTGAAGAAACCCCAGAGCCCTGCCTCCTTCCGTGTCCACGCAGGTGTACACAGCTGTCTACAGGCCAGCAAGGTGCCCCCCCAGGTGCGAGTTTCACCAGTGCCTTCATCCGTGACTTTCTAGGACTGTGGAAGAATACTACTCTACTGCCTACCAGCCTGACGTTAGTGATACAACATCCAACCAAAGCAACTGAGTAGGCAGTTTGGTGAACATACATGGATTAGAAATACAACTAAGAGATCCTGAGAATTGAAGCACTGTTTAAAACTTTGAGGCTACGCCTGCTTTGGCAAGCACAGGGATCAGGGTTTGATCCCTGCTCCCACATGCCGCGCTGGCCCTGCCTGCGGGGCTCGCTGAGCCAGCAACCAAGTCTGGTTGGCGCATGCCTCTAATCCCAGCACTGGAGAGGCTAAAAACAGAAGCATCACTACAAATCCAAGCTGTGTAGCGAGACCTTGTATCAAATACATGAACTAAAGGAAATAATAAATGAAACTTTGAGGTTAGATCAGATTGACAGTTACAGGCAATGAGACTGGCAATGAGAAAAAATGGGAAGTATGGAAAATATTGAAGGATAAAGACTTTAACCGGCAAGCATGCCAGCTGATACTGTGTCGTTGTTAGGGCATATGGGTCAAGGTTAAGGAATCCTGAGAAGGCAGCTCTGGAAATAACAATGAGGAACAAGTAGGCAACTTTGCACCTATGATGAAATGAAACTATCATAGAGAGCCTGAAAAGTTTCAAGCAAGAAAGTGATTGGAAAATGTTTAGAATATTGGAGACTTTGCTTATGATAGAAAATTAGTTTACTAAAGTGATGTGTGGGTATCCTTCTGTCTTAGTTACTCTTCTCTGGTTCCTGAGACAAAATACCCAACACTCACAAGTTAAGGGGAGAAAGGTTTATGTAGCTCACTGCAATGTTTGTAGACACTGCAGTCTATTGATCACCAAGAGTGGTTCTCCCTCTGCTCCAAGGCAGGGTGGTGCAGCAGAGGGAGAACCATTCTTGGCTGCAGAAAACTGCAAAAACAATGCAAGGAAGAGAAGAAGAAAGGTTTCTCTGCCAGATATAGTATATAGGCTCTTCTCTTAAGGTACAAACAGCACTAACACCATACTCCTACCACTGGACAGTCACAAACTCTGAAAAACAAACACCCATAACTGCATGACGCTTTGGCAAGATAACCAGCGACAAGCCACAGAAATTGCTTTATTTAGTAGTTTTTACACTTTAGCAAATTCTTTAACTTTTCAACCAAAAAGTAGGAATTATAATTGTCACCAGACAAAACTGTTTTTAGTATTATATTAGATGGGGTACACTTAGTGCCTAATATATTTTTAGGAACAAAAGCTTTAAGTGTCAATATTAAATGGTTTAGTTTTAATATTTCTGTTACTTTTAAATGTATTTTCTTGGATATTCTTTCAGTCTTATATAAAAAGAGAATTTTCCATGCTAGAGTGGATTAGATTTCTTTGTGTCCCCTCCATCGCCAATTTTGTGCAACTAAACTTTCAAGACTAGATTTTTCATGAACCTATCCTACATCTTTCCAGAATATCAATACTTTTATTTTTAGCCTTTGCTGATTTTCAGAAATTTCTCTGGGTAAGAACTACTACTTAGTTCTAAATAAACATGAACTTGTTTTTTAAGCACTGTGCATTTCAAACACAGTCAGCAGAGACTCTGCTCTGGTTTTGCACCCTGAAGCATTTCTCTTGGCTTGCTAGGCAAGAAACCATGACTGAATACCGGCACTGGAGGAGGAGAGGTGTGTGAGAGTGTTGTGTGTCACTGTCAGCATTCCTGTGTCTTAAGAGTAACCCTTGGGGTGGTGGGGAGCAGAAGCCAGCAGACTCGGGTCACTGCAGGAGCAGAGGTTCTGCAGGACAGCAGGCTGGGGCTGGGAGAGTTGGGTTCACTCAGGGCCATACATTGAGCACTTTTATAATTTATCCTTCTGTATTCACCTGTAGTTGAGGTTTGCCCATGCCATATCTATTTTATATTTCTAGGATATTGAGTGAGTCGACTTTTTTACTTAAACTTTTTGGAAGAGAAAATTTTATATAAGAAGCATAAAGGACAAAACAGTCCTGCTTGATATAGAATGTATGCCTTTATTCATAATGACATTTATTCATAAACAGGATAGTAAATTTTAACTATAGACATTTTAAAAGAGTACACACACACGCACACACACACACACACACACACATTCACTTTTGGAAAAACACTTCTGTTCTGTGTTAAAAGTTTCATTTCTTGTTCTCAAGTAGTGTAATAGCATAAATCAGAACTTGTTTGCCTAAGTGAGAAAAGAAAAGATCATCTAAATCCATGGATTTTTATCTGTTCTAGAATCCCTCAGGGCTGGTATTTTGTCTTAATGTCCTCTGAAATGCAGAAAGTCATTCTGTGTGCATAAACTGCACTCTACCAGATGGTATTTGATGTCTGTGTTCATCTTTAAAATGAACAGAGTATTAGTTTAGTGAAGATTTGTTTCCTTTTCCAAACTTACCTTTCATTTCAGAGTCTATGATATTTCTTTGTTAGAATAAAGACGTGTGTGTTTCTACTGGTCCTGAGAACTTGATTCAAATTCAAATATTTTAAATGAGTTGGTTGAATAAACTAGGAATGATAGTTAGTGACTTCGATTTTTAAAGATATTATTCTTTTTTATTACAATTTTATTTTATTTTGAAGAGTAACAACAAAAACATGAACAACGATCAGAAACAAAGACAGAAACAGGGTAACATACAACAATATGTATATCACAGATTTTCAAAACAAGAATAGCTGATTAACAATGGCTGATATATTATCTGTTGTTATCATCAAATCTGTTACTCAGATTAACAGATATAGTTATGAAAGATTGGACAGATGATTGAATGTTACCACTTGCTTTTCAAGAAATCTTAAATTTTTGATCTTGTGTCTCTCTTCTTTTATTAGGTTTTAAAAATTATTTTAAAGAGAGTATAAGGTATTATTTTTATTTAAAAGGAAGACTAACTTTATCTTAAACACACAATATTAAACCAATGGCTAAATTCCTTTACTTCCTAGGTAACCAAAGAAAGCACCACTGAGTATCGGGTGTGCTTCTCAAGCCGTGCCAACCTCCTAGCCTCCCCTCCAGCCCCCTGTGTGACCTTCTACCTCACAGGCTTTTTATCAGCTATGCCCTCTCCCTTGCATATTCCTCACTACATGATACATAGTCAGTTTTTCTCTCTTTTTTTGTTTTTTTCTTTTTTTTTTTGCAGTACCAGGGATATCGAACTCAGGACCTTGTGCTTGCCAGGCAGGCGCTTATACTGCTGAGCTATATCCCCAACTCCCATAGTCAGTTTTTCAAGCAGTGCCAAAATTTCATATTTAAGGAAATGAAAAAATATACCTATAATTATATATCTCAAAAATAGTACCTTATTTAACTCTAGCCCCCCAACACACACACACACACACACACACGCACACGCACACACACACACACACATACACACTACAATACCAGCTGTGCCACAGCCAGCTTTCTGTCTATGCTGTTCATTGCTGAAGCTTGAGTGTTAAACATAGTGTAGAGTTTCCAAAACTATTTGTTGACTTAGCATTGTTACTATAATTTTATTCATGCGACACTCAGGTAGTCCATCAGTCACTTTCCCTGTATTGGGACCACATGCCTAAATATACACAAATTAAACGAGAAGAAGTTTGGTTTGCTTCATGGTTCTAGATGTTCAGTTCTTTGTGGTCAGCTGGTGCCATGGTATTGCAAAGGGTCATGGGGGAGCAAAGGTGCTCAATCCACAGCAGCCAGAGAGAAAGAGAGAGAG
>NW_004524581.1:3955054-3960727 GCF_000260255.1 Octodon degus | reverse complement strand
TTCTCAATATATGAAATTTTTGGAATTTGATTAGGTGAACCCTGTAACAGGTGCTGCACCTGACAGAATTTATGCCTCATGCAGGGTAGAGGCTGGCAGCTGGCTCCAGAGCTTCAAGTGTTCTTTGAGATGGGCCCACTGAGGAAATGTTTCACCTTACTTCTCTGAGGATTTAAAGACATTTAGATTTGACTCTTACCAAAATTTGTAGGATTTTTTTCATCAAGGAGAAATTTCTCTTATATTATGAGAAATACTGAATAACTCAAAAGGAAATAATACTACTCTCTGTGGGTTAAAATAAGATATATCTTCTAATTAAGTAAATTGTAGAGAATGTTAATGAATATTGGCAAAAATAGTAATATAAAGTCATCTGCAATTTCTGATTACCCATGAAGTTAGTGTGAAATTTGAGTGAGATGAGGTATGAACAATTTTAACATACTTTTTGAGATATAAAAAGTAGTCATTTTGAAATGGCTCATGAGACTCAAAACATTTTAAAATAGTCACATCATAGCATATGAAGAATTATTGCTTCCCTTGATATTTACAATAATTGTGTTGTTCTTCCCTTTGGATATTAGCAAGTAAAGATATATATTTTAACACAAATAATAATGAGTGAAAAACTAATGATTTTCAGAATGTTAATATAGGTGATACTACTCTCTATTGGTCTTGCTTTTTTTTTTACTGAGAAATTATGACTCCTTCATAATTGCTATCTTATTGCAGCAAACCCTGAAATAGCAAAGGGTTGATAGAATAAAAGAAAACAATCAGATAACGATTTTCTTCTAAATCCTAGATCTTCAAAATTTTTACGTGGTTACAATCTCACCTAAGAATGAGTGATAGAAGATAGTCCCATAATCTTTAAAAGCCTAAGGTATTTAAATAGAAAAAGAAATCTGAAAAAGAATTTCAAGGTGCCTTAGATATGGGAATTCACTAACTAAACCAAGTAAGGACATATAAATAAAATTACACAACATTTATTGTGCTTTCAATCCGTGAAAATACTATATATTAGAGTAGCTTTTACACTTTAAAAGAATCAATCAACTTTCATCCATATTTATAGTTGTGCACAGAAAGGTACCTTTTTCCAGAATCTATTTCCTCTGACTTTCTTGAAAACATAACATGATCAGCATACTCTAAAGAAAGATATTACAAGCCAAGGCACCAATAGGAAGAATTTGATAGTACCTGGCACGATAGAACAAGAAAACATGACTAGAAAAAATAAAAATATTTTGTTTAAATGTTTCGGTAACTGAAATATATACTTTAAATATAGCAGAGCTTTGTTTCTTTGAAAAGCTAGTCAAGTATCTTTATGGTTATCTTTCTTCACTAAAAATAGAAAAAAAAACAATGCAAAATTGTATCTACTGACAGTCCAATTAAATACACTGAATGTATGAATGTCGGACACTGCCTCTGTCTTACACAATGCTGTGTTCTGGTTGTGGGACGCGAATCTCTGAAGTGCTCCTGGGCTTCTCCTGTCTTCAGTGGAGGCCTCATCATTCACACACGACTATTTTGATAAAATACTAGTAAGCTAAGTCTTGCTTGATTTCAGTCAGTCATTGTTATATGAATGAGGTGGTTATTTTGTCATTGCCTTGTTTAGATTTGTTACTGGCATTGGGAAACTGTTCTTTAGCTGATGTTTGTAAAGAGAGGAAGTACTTAAAAATAGTACCACTGATAAAAGAAAATCCTCTCTAAGAAGAGTTTCTTTAGAGAGCTGTTGTGTTATCCTGAGGGCGCTCTGTTGGGAAAGCAGAATAAAGTTCGACCAACACCTTTTAAGTCATGTTCTTTAGTCATAGAGTTCTACTGTATTATACCTCCATGAATGTAGGTTACTTTGTACATGATTCATGACATATACGAGTGATTATGCATAATCAGCTGCTTTAAAGTTGCTCTCCAAGTTTTTTCTAGATATGGTTTGAAAAACTAATGCAGACATAATGCTAAGTATAATAGGCTAAAGGAAAAAATTCCATAGTTGATTATTCTTTGGATTTTACTATTTTATTCTCTTCCTCTGTCTCTCTCCCCTTCCGTCTCTGCCTGTCTCTGTCGCTGTCTGTCTGTCTGTCTGTCTGTCTGTCTGTCTGTCTGTCTCTCTCTCTCTCTCTCTTTCTCTCTCTCTCTCTCTCTCTGTGTATGTGCATATGCCTGTAAAGAGCAATTAATAATAAATAAATAGAAGTGATGTCCTCCTGATGAAAACTGGACTGTAGTAAAGAGTACAAAAATGTGAGTGAGAAAGCAGCCCTGCGAGAAGGGTTGTTGCTGCCATCCATGATGAGCAGGTAACAAAGAAAGCGCTTGAACACAGCTTGAGAGAGAAATACCTCAGGTAGACCCAATAAGTCCTGCTTCTGAATGAGAACGGATAGTCACACCAAAAATACAAGGGCTAGGAAAGCAGCTGGACAGAGCCACGGCTATTTATTGAGATGACAAGGCAGCGAGAGCAACAAGCGCTTGTTGTTTGTTATCTTGTTTATTATTTTTTTATTTGGGTAGGGTTGGAGAAGATTTGTGGGTTTTCATAATAAATTATTTAAAATATCGGATATTCTTTACCTACTGGGGTATTCAATAGGTATTGAATTTAAATTTGAAATTCAGAGGTGTGAACTAGCTTAGAGGTATAAATATGAGTCTTTTCAGTCTATCAATGACATTAAATATACACTCTTGGATGAAGAGGCACAATAGCTGAAGTCCAAGGACCAGCCTTTGAGGCAATCTAACACAGAAAAGCCTGATTGCTGACATAAGCCAGTGAAGGAAAATGAAAGCCTGGGGTCGGTTCTGCCGCCTACCATTTGGGAGAATGTGATCCACACAGCTATGTGAAGGACGTGGAGGAGACATGTGTGGATAATGCTACGAGGCTTAATGTTTTTATGGAAATGGATGCATCATAACTTTTAATAGTTTATTGTTAGCTCAACTTTTATTGTTCAATAGTGGTCGAATCCTTGGAATCTTAAAGACTTCTGGCCAGCAATCCATTCCAGCAGCTGATAGGGAGGGTCCTTGACCAGGGCTCCTGCCATCCCTGTCAAAGCCATCTCATCTACCAGCATAAACCACCTTCCTGCCCATGTGGACATGGGTTTAATGCTAGGGCATGATTGCTTGAGACAGTGATCATCCAGTCACCACAGGAATTAGAGGAATTAGACGCTTTCCTGTCCTGACAACACCCAGTAGCTCCAATTACAGGAGAGGCTGGATCTCTCTGCCCTGGAACATAAACAAAATCCACTTAGCGGGTTATTAGTTATTTCTTTTCTCCTTAGGATCATATTTAAACAAATCCCTTTCAGTCTCTCAGATATCATCCACAATTTCTTTCTATATAAATAACTTCCATAAGGGGATTTAATGGCTCATTTGAAAAGGAAATTATTGAACACTCTTGAAGGTCAAGCACAGGACTTCAGTGTCATAAATCTGGGTGTACATCTTTATATTGGGCAAGAGAAACCAAAAACTTAGCATAGAAAGGAAAGAAAACACAAACCAAATTTAATGTTTATGGAAGGCTTGCACTGTACCAGGTATTTGTCTACATACCTTGACATACGTTATTCAGAATGAATTAACAACTGGAATAATATCTTAATATGTGTCAGGCCAACAGTAAGGTATTAAACAATTTCTTGATACTAATTACCTATGCAGCTTTTAACACATTGTTATAAGTTGCAAAGATATATTCATGTAAAATATAATAATGAAGCTATTTAAATTAAATTCTATGAAAAAACTTCAGGGAAAGATTACTGAATTTTCCAAATAAGATATTTTGTACTTAGAGACCTACAACATTCTTTATTCTTCATTTTACCATTAAACTTTATTTCATGATTTTATTTTATTATATTTTATTTATTTATGTGTGTGTGTGTGTGTGTGTGTGTGTGTGTGTGTGGCCAGCTCAGCCCACCAGGGGGTGGGGCTGGCTGGCTTGTGGTGCTGGGGGATTGAATCGCGGTCCCTTGTGCTTCGCTAAGCTTGTTCTAAGTAGGTGCTTTAGACCACTGAGCCATCTCACCAACCCTCATGTTTTTCAGCTTGAGGAAATTATGTCATTATCTTAATTATACCCTCTGTGTGTTTGTTTTCTGAAATCCCTCAAACTCTGTCTTTTGGTCTTTTTCCTTTGAGACTGTCACCACTTTATTTCTAATACTTTAGTTCAGTTTTTATTTTGACTGATATGATTTCAATTCCTGAAATCTCTTTTTAAGTTTTTTATTAATGCACATTTGTGAATTCATAAAAAAATTTGCATATTCACTGTAACAACATTTCAAATAAACAACTGAAATAGAGGAATGTGATTCAGCCTACAGAAGATTAAAACTTACAGCAGTTATACTTTTTTAAAGGGGGAGGAACTTATATAATACTTAGGATTTGGGTAGAGAAAAAAAAGATGGACTTATTTATAGTTCTGTGAAAGGGTCAAGAGATTGTTGTGAAAGGTAAACATGTAAAATACCTACACATAGAGCATCTTGTGACAATGTTCAACTTTTTGTTTTTTGTTTTTTTTTGTGAAACCAGGGATTGAACTCAGGCCCTTGAGCTTGCCAGGCAAGCACTTATTCTACTGAGCCATCTCCCCAACCCCTTTTTTCAACTTTTCATATTTATTTATTTATTTATTTATTTGTGTTCAACTGGAATAGTAGGGAAACCACTAATACCCAGGCATCAGTGGACAATTTACATTTAATTAACTTTTCTATGCATTTTTTCATATGCAATTAAGTTTCATGGCAACTTTGTTTTTCTTTTTGTTTATTTTTGGCGGAGCCAGGGATTGATCTCAGGTCTTTGTGCTTGCCAGGGAAGTGCTTATTCCACTGAGCCATCTCCTCAGCCCCTTTGTTTTTCAATAAGCAACAATTCTTATGTCTTAAATCCATATACAGAATTTTAGACTTATCTTTTTCTTCATTGATAAGTATGTTAGGAAAGAAAAGTCTCTTGGTTTATGTTCACAGATGAGTTAGGTATATTGGTATCATATAACTCATCAATACTGGTAAAGCAGTGAATGACCTATAGTGTTGAAGAGTCTCAAGTCTAGTGACTTGCAGCTGAGGTGTATCTTGGACTTTACCAGGAATGGCCATGACCACCCCTCAGGACCTCCTGGGCTCCAGATCCCTTTGCTGCCCCCAGTTGCTCAGAATAGCTCTAGGAGTGCTGTCAGCCACCAAGTGCAGAGCAGAGGAAAGCACATGGCCAAGAAGTAAATGGTGGGCCTTCCTGATACTCAGCAAACTAAAGCACCTGCTTAGGCAGAGCGCAGCAGCCAGGGTTCCATCCCTGCATGCGTCCTGCCCCCCACCCCCCTCGGCCTCCCACCCCATGCTGAGTGGGCACGGCAATGCAAGCCTGTAATTCCAGCACTTGGGAGGCTGAAAACAGGAGAATCACCACAAGTCTTATCTGAATAGTGAGGCCCTGTAGACCCTGTTCTAAATACAGAAGAAAAGAAGAAGAAGAAGAAAGAAGGAAGAAGAAGAAGAAGAAGAAGAAGAAGAAGAAGAAGAAGAAGAAGAAGAAGAAGAAGAAGAAGAAGAAGAAAATGGTATTGGATATTTTGTCCTT
>NW_004524581.1:3953387-3954954 GCF_000260255.1 Octodon degus | reverse complement strand
ATATTTTATTTATTTTTGAGATAAGTTCTCATTGTTTAGTCCAGATGGGTCTTGAACTTCCTGTGTGGCCTACCTAGGCTGGCCTCGAATACCCAGCAATCCTCCTTCTGTGGCCTCCCAAATTCGGGAATTACAGACATGTGCACCATGCCCAGTTTACACCATATTTTAATCTGGATTAAGAATATGCGATCTATGATGCTACTGGTTTTAAGTGTTTATAAATACCTTGATAACAAAATTTTTTTTTTCTTTGAAGGCAACAGACCGAGAGGGAGACCCCATAACATATGCCATTGAGAACGGGGATCCTCAGCGAGTATTTAATCTTTCAGAAACGTGAGTTAAAAATTAAGTGATTTATAAATTGAGTTTTTTCCTTTTTCTTATGTTAGACACTGTACTGTTAACAAGAGACCTCTAATCAAAGGGTTTCAGCTGTTTGTTATTTTATTATAATTTTTCCTATGAATATTAATGAGACTTGGAAGAATAATTCTGAACCTAGAAATCTTTCCCAGGAGACTATTTATTTTAAACATTTTTCACTCAGTAAAATCCACTGAGGTGGAAACATTTTATTTGGAGACATAACCTGGGATTAATTAGATACATTTAAAGTTGTGAGCCATTCATGACAAGGACATTTCAACAAAGAGTAACTTGGCACTAGATTGTGCATTCAAAAGAATTTTGTAAGGAACATAAGGGACACATTCAGATGAAACTGTCATCCTTCAATTCTGACTAACATAGAAAAAAATTTATGAATGATGATTTTTAAAATTAATATCTGTGTTTCATCACTGGATAGCCTGAGTTCAATCCCCGGTTGCACCAAAAAAAAAAAAAATCTCAATCACTGGATATGACATGATACTTAATTATAAATTGATTTGCATATCTTTGATGAATATTGGGAATTTTGAATATATTTTAATGTTCTTTTAGGTCAGTTAAATATCACGTTTGGAAAAATGTCTATTCAAAGCCTCTGCCTTTTTTCTTTTTAAGCAAGTGTGCTTAGTTATTTAAGGTTTCCTTATTCTGAAAATGAGATGCTTATTAGATATGTGGTCTGCGAATATTTTCTTTCCTGCACTATGCATTTCCACTTTCTTGATAATGTCCTTTGATCATAAAATTATTATAATTTTCATAAATCACATCTGTACAATATCACTTTGCTTCTTTTTGCAGTGGTTAACATGTATAAAAATTGGTTGGCAAATCAAGTACCAGTGCCAAGTTTCCATCTGAGAGGATTATCGTTGTAGTTGTTTCATTTATTTAATTTTGATTGTTGACCTATTTTAAGCTCCTCTCTGTACACTCTATGAAGTATGAATAGACTCTGTATATTCTAACTATTTTGTGTCAACTGATAATTGAGTAGTCATGGCACATGTTGTTATAAGGAATATTCTTTCCCTTTTGAAAATTCATCTTTGTTAAAAATCAATTGACCGGGGCTGGGGATATAGCTCAGCGGCGTAAGTGCCAGCCTGGCAAGCGCAAAGTCCTGAGTTCAATCCCCAGTATCGCCAAAAAAAAAAAAAAAAAAAAA
>NW_004524581.1:3947166-3953287 GCF_000260255.1 Octodon degus | reverse complement strand
AAAAAAAAAAAAAAAAAAAAAAAAAATCAATTGACCATAGATGTATGGATATATTTTTGATTTTTATTTACTATTTTCCATTCAAAGCACTATTGAATGCCATAAGAGCTGACACCCTGTTTTATGCTGTAACTTTAATCTTGTTGCCTGAAGTTCCTTCTCAAATGATGGTTTTTAAAAATGCGCTTTACTTTTCTAGCTTGAACAAGGGAGTTCTAAGTTCCACGAAAAAAAAGCAAAGTGCTGTGTGTTCTTTCTTTAAGTAGAGAAGGCATGTTAGATTACAGCATCACAATTCTTTGTAAATAAACACAGCCCTGCCCCTTCGGAAACAGGGATCTGGGTGTCATATGGAGAATGCTGACCATTGTTTTTAAGAGGCTGTTAGGCAAAGCAAATAAAAAGCCATTAACCTTTTATTTTAAGTTGACATTTTCTTTATTCTGAGTTTTAGTTTCCATAAACTTCTGATTGATTTTCAAAGTTCTACCACATTTTTTCTAACTTTTCCTGAATTCTTTTGATGTCTCGATGTTTTTATCATGACACTGTCTCTTAAGATGCTCTTCCCCATTCAGGACATCCTTCCTGTGAGATAAGTTTTCAGTCCTCGTACATGGAAGTAGTACTGTTACTGATATTTCTTCAGAAGTGAGGCTTATGTATTGTCACTAGGAAAATTTACAAAGTTCTTTGTGTTCCTAAATATAGTCCAATGTATTGTCCTAATAGACTCTAAGTACTTCAAGTACTTGGTAGTAAGAATCCTTGCAAGCTATTTCAGGAATTCCATTAGAAGATGTCATGTGTGTTCATAAAGTAACCCTTCAGTTATAAATACCAAAGTTACTACAAGTTTTTTTATTTTTCACCCTGTAATACGACATTCACCTATTAACTGCCTACAACACTGGTTCAGACAATAGACATCATATTAAGCAATCCACTATTTCAATTATAATCACCAGACCATGAAAACTTAGTTAGCCATAAAAAATATGGCCCTTAAGAAGACTGGTATAGGACTAAGTATTAATATTCTAACTTACTATGCTAAAAGGACTATAGAAGAGAAATATAGTAATCAGTACTTTAAGCAGAGGGAGAGAAGAAAGGTTTTCTTTTCTTTTGTTATGGTTAGATTTTCAGATTTCCCATTTCTCAAGTTACTTTCAAGTAAATCTTAGAAGCAATAATTGTCTTAGCTTTTTGAATGTCACTGTACAATGGATTAGGTGAACCATCTGTGGTGTAGGGAATTGGTAGAAACCTGGTTATTTAGAATATACACTGGGAATTGGTTCTCAGTTCTTTTGACAAAATTTTTTTAAGATGGACAAGAAGCAAAGCCAGGTTGTCATAGACATAACAAATATTTAGATCTTTTTTGAAGGCTAAAATCATGATGAACACAAGCTAAAATGGATGAAAATGCCACTATGGTTATTGTGATTTTGATTCATTACCTGTAATTCTCATACTCATTTAACACAGAATGTGAACTGTTTAAATTCCATGGACAATAAAACCAGAGTAAAATGAAACCTTTTGATTAATCAAAACCAAATTTGTTTTTATACCTGACCTGATAAATATGTTAATGTTTTATTATCTTAAGATAAACTTTCCATCACAGTAGGTGCTTGTTAGGGTTAATGAAAATGTCAGGTGTAATAGGTCGCAAAATGTAAAAAACTCAAACTCAAATTATTTTAGAGAGCAATGTAAATGACCAAATTGCTATGAAAAATTATAATGGATAATAAAAAAGCAAATACTTGGGATGTATTCTGAACATTGAAAAAGTAAGTAGCTGTAATAATATATTCTCTCTCTCTCTCTCTCTATCTCTCTCTCTCTCTCTATATATATATATGAGTCTATCCAAAGATTATTCATATCCCATTATATATGAATTAAATTGAGAATCATCCACATTTTTAAAAAAGTAACAAAAGGACAATATTCATAGTATATACAAAGAGTTTACATTTATGTGCTATAAGGCAAATTATTGATACTCATATCTTAATAGAAGAATGTAGAATAGCTTAAGTCCTCTTCATAGAAAAATATGTATTTAAATGTAGTTATAAAAATAAACACTGAGGTATGAACCATAATCTTAAAAGTATTAAAAGTTCTCTATATTTCATAGTTTTTATAAGAAACTTCAACTATTTTGAAATAAGAAAGAAATATAAACTTTTAGTATAGAATGTCATTGATATAATTTAGTGACTTGCATCTTCATAATGAATATACCACAATAAATGAGAAGATAATGCTTATTTAGAAGAAACTGTACTTGACACACAATATTGTCATTGCCAAAAAAAATAATGGTTTCATTTACTTTTGAAATAATCGTAAATAGCTATCATTTTTCCTAGAATAGATTAAGCATGTTTTGTTTTGCTCGTCCTTTATTTCAAGGACCTAGAGAACAATCTCTGTTACCTTATTCAGTTTTGCATCTTATCTTTATTCTTAAGAATGTTGATATCCTAAAAAGCCTTTTGCAATTTTTAATTTGCATGCTAGTTTTATGCACTGTAAATACTCAACGTATAATTACCTACAGGGAAAAAGGGACTATCAAAAATAATTCACTGAAGTATGAACACTCATGGTGACATAATGTCTCTCTCTGTGTCTTGTTTGTTTCTGTGGCCCTAGTACAGGGATTCTAACCTTAGGCAAAGCTCTGGACAGGGAAAGCACAGACCGCTACATTCTGATTGTCACGGCTTCAGATGGCAGGCCAGATGGGGTGAGTATGCTCGCTCTGAAAGCATAGTATTAAATAAAGTCTTTTCATCTTGAACTCTAGAAACGTGTTACTATCATGAAATAAATATGTTTTCACCTGAAGCAAATTATAAAGAGCAGAAGTGCTCTTTTCTTCAGTGGGGTCCTTTAGTAAATGCACCTAGAGTCAGAACCTGCTACACCACCACGGCCTGCGACTGAGAGGAAGATGTCTGCGATCCCCGTTCTTGCCCAGCTTACGTGGTAAACGACATCTACTTTAGCAAGTATTCCATTCTGTAGACACAGTGGTGCTGTGAAATGTGCTCTGGTAGCCTTACTGGGTTGGGTCTGTTTATCAACTCCTTCACAGAGGCAGAAGGGAAGCTAGATTTTATGATTAAAAATATTTAAATACTTACCAATTTGGTTAACTGCACAGGGATTTGTTTCATGGAGTATCCTGACTGATTTAGAATGACCTCACTATTGTAAATGCATCTATAATTTTCCATAAGATAAATTGTATTTCCTCTGAACCAAAAAATCAGTTTTCAGAATTCATAAATTATTTAGTATTTCTGCTGTTTTGTTTTCAGTGCTAACAATCCAACACTGTGCCATATGGACCAAGAGCATGCATTCTGATAAATAGATTATCAATAAAAAGTAAAATATTTAGGTTTTAAAGAAACAAAATGTTCTTTAAGTAGCTTAGCCATTTATATACTTTTAGGGATCCACTTTTATTTGAATGGGTACATGCAGCAAGAAAACTATAGAATAATTCTCTCAGACTTTGATAGTACTCTTGTTATTTAAACATAGAAGGGCAGGGGCCAGAGGTGTGATTCCTGGGCCTGCAATGTGCTCCCCACACCCCTGCACTGAGGCAGCAATTGGGACTGGGCATGGTGGCACACGCCTGTAATCCCAGCACTTGGGAGACTGTAAACAGTCAGATCACTACAAGTCCGATCTAGTAGTCAGACCCTGAACACCCTGTAGACCCTTCCCTAAAAAATACAAAATAAATAAATATAAATAAATAAATAAACATAGAAAGTTATGAGTTTTGTAGAATTATAGCAGAATAAACTGTTCAACGTTGATATTCATGAGTTTTATGGTAGGTATTTCATGAGCACAAGCCATGTGCAGTTGAATGTTACTCAAGTCAAAATCAAATACTCACGTTTTTGTGAAACAAACTGCCAGGTGGATTTGAATTTCCTGATAAGAGAGCTCCCTCACCCATGACCACGTGAGAACAGGGAAAGGAGGGGAAACACAGTGCGCTCTTGATTTTTCTGGAGAGAAGAGTTTGGAAATCTAATTTGAGTGTTCTATATTGTCCCCTTTCCAATTTTACTTTGTTGATAGTAGCTCCAAATATTTATATGTTAAATATCTTTTAGTTTATTGTTATAAATATTTAGATTTATTTCATGATAATACCCAAGTCAAGTAAAATTATGCTTTTGACGCTTGAATAATTGCTTATAATTGTAATTACTGCCAAATTCCTTGTTAAATTTGCTACCAGTCTTTGTTACAGCACTTTCATATTTTAGTTGAAATAGACTCGAGTTATTTTTTAAGCACTTACACTTTACCTAATCCATTTATAATAATAGCATGTCAGGATTTCCTACATTCATATCTTATGCCAGCAAATTGGATGAAGTGGATAAAGTGGAAAAAGTCCTGTAGATGCAAAATCTACCAAGACTAGCCTGTAAAGAACGAGAATATCTGAATCTAATAAGGAGATTAGATCACTAATAAAAAAATCTCTTAGCAAACATAATCTCTAGCTCTGTTGGCTTCACAGGTGAATTCTACCAAACATTTAATAACGAACACCAATTATTCTCAAACTTTTCTGAAAAAGAGTAGAGAACTCTTCCTAACTCATCCTAGAGGCCAGTATCATGCTTATCCCACAGCCTGAAAAAAATACTGCAAAGTCTACAGACCTACGAACACTGAATGTCAACACACAATTCCTCAACACAAGAAAAGAAAACTAAGTGCCGCAGTGAACTGCAGGGATTGTACAACATTACCAAGTGGAGCTCATTCCCGGAATGAAAGGATGAAGTCCTTCATCCTGATCCAAAACTTGAGTTACATGTGAAATTCTTAGCACCACAGGGAAGGATTTCCTGCCTGCATGCTACAGCGAGTGCGCCTGCGTTACCCCCCACCCCGACACCCGCATCCAATCAGGCCTCCTCCTCGGATTACTCTGAAGCTCTGCTGTGTCTTCACTCTTCCTGCTGTTAGATGTAGCCTCCCACGGAGCTCATGGGAATTCTCTGGAGTTTCTTTTCTTTTTTTCTTTTTTGTCTTTCATTTTTTTCCTTATTAATTATATTAAATATTTTTAAATGGCTCAAGGCAATGTCTCTTCATTCTCTTTTTAAAAAAAATAATTTTATTGAGAAACAAATAGCAATGAGACAGTTTCAAAACTGATTAGTAGAACAGTTTCAATAATCAATACATTGCATATTGCTGTCTTGGTGGTTATTCATAGTACAAGATGCAGACAGGATATCCAGTAGTGGTGACTGAATCCAGAGCCCTGGCAGTAAACTGTGTGTTAAGCCCTCTACTCCTTCTACTTCATACTCTCAGAGTGCTGAGCTGACAGGCATGCACCACTGTGCCTGGCTTTTCTGGGGTCTTAAAAGCTCCAGGAAAATTTTCCTACTATTTTAGCCAAATGTCTCTTGCGTCCCATTTACATGTGTCCTCCTCTCCTAATTTGTCCGTGGACGGGCTCCTTTCTTAAGATACAAACCTAACTGGCTCAAGAGGGAGAAATCCTGTGCCCTCAAGCTGCACATGTCTCCGGTTGCCTTCTTCTCCCCATCAGCCTTGGAGAGAATCACTTCTCTTTTCTGTCTTTCTGAAAGGCACTTTTTAAAAGACAGCTCAGCTCAGTGGTAGAAAGGTGTCCTTTCTATCTTGAGCAAAAAGCTCTATGATCTGCATAGGGCTAACTTGGTTCCTGACTTAATGGCTACGAGACTACTGACTTTATTAGTTTATTTTTAGTTTTGTTTTTCTTGTATTTTGTGCAGGGTCTCATTATGCAGTTCAGACTTGTAGTGATCCTCCTGTCCCAGCCTCCTCAGCGCTGGGATTACAGGCATGTGCCACCACGCCTGGACTTGGTAGCTAGCTCAGCATGCCCAGAGGCGGGGCCGGTGTGGCATGTGGTTCCAGGGATCGAGTCCCAGTCCTTGCACTTGCCTAAGGAGGCGCTTAGTCTGCTGAGCTATCTTACCAGCCCTAAGACTACTGACTTTAGATATGGATAAAAATATTTTATCTTAAAGTTCTCTAAGTAGGATGCCTA
>NW_004524581.1:3946514-3947066 GCF_000260255.1 Octodon degus | reverse complement strand
TGTATATCCTAATTATCTCAAACTTTAATATACATATTTTTATTGAATGAAATTATAGACATACTAATAAACTTCATATTCGAAGAGGAACTTTGTATCTAAAAGTCCTTCATTATTCTTTTTCACTTTCTTATTTTATTTATTTTGTGGCAGAACCAGGGATTATCTCAGGCACTTGACAAGGAAGTGCTTATTCTACTGAGCCATCTCCCTGGCCTTACTTTTTTACTTTCTTATGAGAAGGGAGAAAATAATTTATTCAAAAAGTATAATGAGATTATTTAAAATTAGGAAGCTATTCGAAAGCACTCCCAACTGTTCCTCACACACTCACTGATGATTTGACCTCTGGAGAAACATAATTGATACTTTTCGAATTTCAAGAACATACTATCCAGAAAAGAGGTATCTGCCTTTCTCTCATGTAATTAGAGCCTTTTCTGTCCATAATCCTGGAACACATTGTAAGCTGTTAACCATGGTAGAAGCAGGGCAGGAATAGAGTGTGTGCTGAATATGCACAAGATCCTGGGTTCGTTCTCCCAAAAATAT
>NW_004524581.1:3943176-3945374 GCF_000260255.1 Octodon degus | reverse complement strand
TAAGCTCACAGAACTTGGTGCCTAATCAATTGTAGGAATGCATTAAAATCACACAGAAGATTATTAGGTTATTTTTCTCCATCATTTTCTCAGACATTAAATATCAGGAGAAGGCAAGCTCCATGTTTTCTAGTTTTGCTCTAAATTACCCTCCATACCACACTGTGTCAAAATTTTTGTCTCTTTCCAGAACTTTACAGCTAAGTTTTCAAACATATCATGAAAAGCTAAATTTTGCAAATTGAACTGTATCATATATGGCTTCTAAAGTAAAGTTTACTAAAGAAACCTAAACCACTAAGATAATAGTGCTTATGTCATATTTTATAAAGTTCAGAATTACATTTAATTAATTGCTTCAATTTAAATATTTTAAAATTTACTTTAAATTTAGTCTCTAATAAGTGAAAAAAAAATATTGCAGGACCGGAGGCAGAGCTCAGTTGTAGAATACTCACCTAAAGGGAACTGGGTTCTAGTCTCAGCACTTCAAAATAATAATACCATTGGGGCTGGAGATATAGCTCAGCAGCACAAGCACATGCCTGACAAGACAAGGTCCTGAGTTCAATCCCAAATCATCATCATCATCATCATCATCATCATCATCATCATCATCATTATCATCATCATCATCATCATCATCATCATCATCATCATCACCACCACAAGAGTGTACATGTTTTTGATTGGTAAGGTGATGTTTCATATATCATGCTGTTAAATTTATATATAGACTAAAATAATTCTTTAGCATTTCCATCACTTCTCACTCTTATTAAATTTTATGACAATATTTGAAAGCTCATCTTTAGGATTTTTCTTTTTCTTTCTTTTTTTTTTTGAACCAGGGATTGAACTCAGACCCTTGCACTTGCCAAGGAAGCACTTATTCCACTGAGCCATCTCCTGAGCCCCCTAATTTTCAGGATTTTTAAAACATACAATTAATTATTACTAAATGTAGTTTCCAGGACTGGGGAGATGGCTCAGTGGAATAAGCAATTCCCTGGCAAGCACAAAGGCCTGAGTTCAATCCCCGGTTCTGCCAAAAACCAAATCAATGTAGCTTCTATTCAGTGGGAGAGATCACTAGACATGTTTTCTTCTTCCTGTCTGGCTGCAATATTGTAACTTGATCATAACCTCTCTTTCCTTATTCACTGCATTCTCCAGCTTTTAAGTATCACAATTTTATTCTATATTTCTCACATTCAACACTTTTGGATTTCAGACATACTTAAAAAAAGATCAACATCGCTAATTATCAGGAAAACACAAATCAAAACCACAATGAGATACTCTCCTTACTCCTACTAGGATAGAGATTATCAGAAAGAGGAATAACCACAAATATTACTGAGGATGTGGAGAGAAAAAAAAACCACCTTGGGTATTATTGGTGGGTGCGGAAATTATTGCTGTTATGTGGAAAAGAGAGTGGCACTTCCTCAAAAGCTGAAAGGGAAGAAACCATAATATCCTTCAAACCTGACTCTGAACCAAGTACCCAGATTTGGAAACAAGGTTTCCAAGAGATCTCTACAACGCCAAGACCATTCACTGCAGCATTTTCACAGCAGCTGCGATGTGAAAAGAAAGCAAATATCCATCGATTAAGTAAAGAAAATGAAGCACATAGATGCATATATGTGCAGTCATACAATAAAATTTGGCCTTTGTGTCATTTGTGACAAACATGCAGGACTTCGAAGACATTCTGCTCGTAGCATAAACCAGTATACAGTTTTAAAAGCAGTCCACAATTTCATTAGCTTTGCAATTCTTCAGTCAAACTAAATAACATGATGGTGCATTTGTCATTTTCTAATTAGTAAATAGAAATAAATATGCCTGTAGTTAAGATTGATTAAAGTTTCTAAGTAATATATCAAAGAAAATACTAAACATAACTGGATTATAGATCTATTATTGATGAGGATAATCAATAATAGAAACAATGATATGTTGTCTTTATGTTGATATCCTTAATACAAGTTGCATTTTAATTATTTAATTAGCAATGTTTTCTTTATATCTTTACTTATCTGCATGGGTTTATTTGTGTGGCTCACATGTGTATGTGTTTGCTAAATTTCAAGTGGCTGGAGTGTTTTGTTTTCATTTTATTACTATAAATATCAGTAGTAGGAGACAGCATGACAAGGAGGTGCGGTCATTACTTCACAAAGGCAGGA
>NW_004524581.1:3931753-3942226 GCF_000260255.1 Octodon degus | reverse complement strand
CCCCATGACTTTATTTTTTTAACATATGGATGTTTTCATTTCATGTAAAATTCTCGAAGAAATCTGCCTAAGTGGTTCAGAAATATTAGTTCCTATTAGCACAAAATGTGGACTTCTTAATTAACTTGTTAGTTTAGTTGGTGTGCAGTTTTCTGCTACATTACCCCAGCACAGAGCACATTCTGATGGTGGATGCAGAACTGTTGGAGAATGCATTGCTGCCTGGCATCAAGAATAAGAAATGATAGGATTTTAGTGATAAAACAGCACAGCAGATTGGCAGGGAAGTCAGGGTGGGTGGGCACAGAAAGGGTCAGGTGGTTTACAGAAAGCCCTCAGATTCCTCTGTGGTCCCTCAGGCTGTCAGTTTTACTGTTTTGTTCACCCCGAGGCACATCGGGAACTGCTGCAACTGTAAAAACAGAGCTTTACATTTGTTACTGGTTTAAATTCTGACATACATTTTAAAGAAATAACACCTGTTGAAAAAAAATCTTTCCCTAAAAATAAATGTACCTTTCTTAAGGAATATTTAGAGATATGCAAATGTTACAACAGGAAACTAAAATACTAGCATTCCAGCCAACCAGATAGCACTTGAACTTCTTTATGCATATATTTAGAATGCATGTGCAAACACATGTATGCGTGTATGCATCATTAAAGTTAAAGAATTTGATGAAAATGATATGTAGACAGAATCTAAAAATCATAACTACACAATGAAATAACGGAGTGAACACACTTATATAACTACAAGTCGCTACAGTAAGCAGAAATTAAGCAGCACCGCTGAAGGCTAGCCTCATGATTTATCACAGGCCCTGATCTCTTTTATTTTCCAAAGGGACCCTGTGCTTACTCATGCCACTCTGAAGAGATTATGATTGTTTGTGCTTTTACTTTCTATAAATGGAACATAGTTTGTACTATTTTGTGTCTGAATTTTTTGATTCCAATTTACATTCAAGAATCTCCTTAGTGTGGCCGGCAATAGTTCATTGTCTTGGTTCTGTACATCCCGCTGCCCCCGGAACCCACCACACAAATATCTGCTGTTGGTAGATATTTGGGTTGGTTCTAGACTTCGGCTATATGATGCTCTTGATGATCATTATATGAATCTTTAAATACAGTCTGAATAGAATTTTAAATATTAGAAATCCTACAGGAATGGCTATATGTGAGTTTTCAAAGGAGAAACCCACTGTCCTACACAGATAGATAGCTCATTGCCAGCATTTACCTTGCACGGTAATTTTTTACTGACCACTGATTGTTTTGTTTAAAAGAAACGGGGAGAGAGAGAGAGAGAGAGAGAGAGAGAGAGAGAGAGAGAGAGAGAGAGACAGAGACAGAGACAGAGACAGAGACAGAGACAGAGAGAGTACAGTGCTATTGCATTGAGCAGGATTAGATTTAGTGTCTGTTAAAACAGAGGGATTCACCTACATCTAGTCAGAGCCTGCATGTCAGGCTTAAAATGAGTAGAGCTGGGTTGCTTTGCCCAAAACCTTCATTCTTACAGTGCAGAATTTCAGTGATCCCAGCAGAAAGCACGAGTGTCTACACCAACCTTTCTTCCTTGGCAGTTGGGAAAACTTTGACCCCAAGCCCCATGACTTCTGCAGCCCTCTTCCTGTCACCCCTCTTCAGTGCCTTATGCTTGGCTTCTGGTCTCAGACCAAGTTACCTGCTCCTCAGAAGACCTTGTGCCTGTTTTTCTTTTGTTAAGGAAGAGTTGGACAAATTTCTCATGGTGGTTTCGTAGATGTTCCTTGATTATATCTGAGTCATTCATTGATCTGCATATTTTCTGATTGCGGCAGAACAAATGTTTTTAACATTTAATTAAGATCACGTATTGGTAGGCTTACTTGATAAGAATTCCCAAAAGTTGTATGTTCATCAATTCATAAATTCACAAGTGCAAAGCATCACCTTTGTTTCCATGTATGCCTTTTTTTTTTTTTTTTTTTGTATTTATGAAAGGGTCACCAGGGTGTTCAGGGTCCACTACTAGATTGGGTTAGGGTTGGACTTGTTGTGATTCGCCTGTTTACAGCCTCCCAAGAGCTGGGATTACAGGTGCATGGCGCCACCACACCCAGGCTCATTTGCAGTCTCAGTGCGCCCCAGGGGCAGGGCCAGCATAGCAAGCCCGGGGATCAAACCCCAGGCCCCTGTGCCTGCTTGCAAGAGTGAATGTACACCTTGAAAATTACTAAGATATAGGTGGTGTTAACATAAGTCATGGTATTTTAGAAAGTATTTGTTCTTATTTTTAAATGTAAAACTACAATAATAGTATATTTCAGTTATAAAGTGGTGTATGTGCATATATAAAAGAACCTTCCCACCCATAAAATATGAACAAGATAAAGGTAAAATCATGTTCTAAAAAGGAAGCCTCTGAGAAATACTTGACATTTTCGAGAAAGTGCTTGCTCTTTAGTTTCATCATTTGCTTTTCCTGTTTGTTTCTCAGGTATGAAAACCCCTCACTGCTTTGCGTTCCCATGTTTTCACTGCTGGACTAAATGTCTAGGGAAGTCAGTGAGACACTTCTCGTCTCGCGAAATGCCAACATGACCACGAGACAGAGGTCGATACGAAAGTAGCTCCACTCCATTTAATCTTTCTGTTTTTCTTCAAGACCTCAACAGCCACAGTGAACGTGGTAGTAACAGATGTCAACGACAATGCTCCCGTGTTTGATCCCTATCTGCCTAGAAATTTATCTGTGGTAGAGGAGGAAGCTAATGCCTTTGTGGGTCAAGTGAGGGTAAGTGGAATGCATACATGTTTGCATATATCTCATGAATAAAAATGTGCACATATTTTTAAAGTAAACAATTTCTTATATTTTAATTATGAAAAGAAATGTAGCCAAGATCATCTGTTAATGCCTGTTGAATGTACTTCAAAATATTACGTACTGTGCAGATTTAATTTATTAGCTATCGTGATTATATGTTATTTTTTAATTTAAAGATTAATATGAGGTTTTTCTTATTTTATACACTTTTTCCTTTTTTGGAAATAAAATAGTTTTAGAGAGTGATATAATTTAGTAGACCATCAGGCCCAGATAGGTTTAGACGGGAACTTGTTTGAGTTTTCAAATTTATCTTTAGTTTCTGTGTATCTAGGTTTATGACACACTCCTTGGTTAATATTCTCAGCCTTCATTCTAAACACAATCTTCTGTTTCCTACATGTAGATGTAGCCACTTTTTGCTGTTCCTTTCATGAATAATCTTTTTTTTTTCCACTGAAACATAGTCAGTACTTACTTAGTTGAACCATGCTTGGTCTTGAACATAGCTGGTGGTCATGAAGTCACAAGAAAGGAGAAACAGGAAGGCATGTCTGTGGGGCGCCTGCCTTAGAGCAGACGTCTGCGTGGCCTCAAGGAGCACTGCTCAGCTTTACACGACTCCAATGGCACAGCCACGGCCACTAACTTTATGAAAGGGGAGAGTTTATGTAGCTCCCCATTGTGGAGGTTCAAGTTGCAACATCATTTGTATGGCCTCTGGTGAAGGAAGACACCTTGCGGGATTACAGGAACAAGAAGACAGAAACCAAGGTCCGGCATTTCTTTTGGAAGCATGGCATCAATGACCTAGAGCTACCCCGCTAGACTCTATTTCTTATTTATTTATTTATTTATTTATTTATTTATTTGGTGCATGGTTTCACTATGCAGCTCGGACTCTTAGTGACCCTCCTGTCTCAGTCTCCCCAGCACAGGGATTATGGGTGTATACTACCACATCTGGTTTAGGTGTCCGGCAAAATGCTTCCCAATTTCTAGGGTCAGCATGGCATGCGGTACTGGGGATCAAACCCGGATCCTTGAGCTTGCCAGGCAGCCGCTTAGGCCATTGAGCTATCTTGCCAGCCTTAGAGTTGATTTCTTAAAGGTTCCATCACCTCTTAATAGTGCTACTCTCAGAACAAATTCTTCAGCACCGGGACCTCTAGGGAGCAGTCGTCTAAGCAAAACACATGACAAGGAAGTAATTATGCTGCATGAAAGGGGCATAAGCCACCCAGGTATCCCAAAGCTGGGTCTGAGCATCCTAACTTTCTCCTGTGGAGTGTCTCCACTTTTTCTTAGAAAGCTTAATTGTGCTTTAAAGCGAGGCTTTTGTATAATTCTGCTACTGTCATAATCTACCTCAAAGTCTGGTTTTTAATCCAGTCTTGTCACTTGCAGAAGTGGAAGTTTCTTTAAATCCTATTATAGAGATCTTGAGGGCTTCAAATCGCATCTTAAAACTTTCCTTGGCTAACTTTACTTATTTATTTATTTATTAATGTATTTATCCTGGGTCTCACTGCACAGTTTGGACTCATAGTGATCCTCCTGTTTTCAGCCTCCCCAGTGCTGGAATTACAGGTGTGTGCCGCCACGCCTGGATTCAGTGGACATCTCAGTGTGCCCGGGAGCAGGGCCCGTGCTGCATGTGGTATTGGAGATCGAACACTGGTCGCTGTGCTTGCCTAAGCAGGCACTTAGTCCACTGAGCTATATTGCTGGCCCTTTCTTTGGCTATCTTGAGACTGCCCCTTCCTCCCTTCAACATACAGACAACAGAAACCACCGTGACAGTCTCTGTCCTTATCATTCTATGTCTCTTTTAAATCTTGGAGTTGTTTCATTAAAAAAGCCTCTTCATTTCTAAGGTTCCTCAGTTCACTTTAGAAATGAGTAGGGGTCATCATGGTGCTACAGGATGCTACGGTGTTGTTGTTGTTGTTGACTGACCAGCAAGCAAATAAATACTGGAGGATTCACCAAGGATCAAGGGGGGAGATAAAAGATTCAGGTATAGATTTCTCTTTTGAGACATTCAGGTAGCAATAACAAAGAGGCAATGAGATTATTGAGCAGAGGATAGGAGGAAGGAGAAAGGGAAGGCAGAGCATAGAAGAGGAGGAGGAAACTTCCCCCATCACAGGGATTGCCGTTATTCCTGGTCTCACAGGAGAGCTGTACTCGAATCTCAAGAAAAAACTCCACAAGATGACATAAAATCATGCCCTGTTCGTGTCCCTCTGGAAAAGTGATTGAAGTGAATAACTCGTTCTTTTGCCTTGCATGCTGTGAAACAGGGTGGCAGATTTTGGCCTTAATTTCAGATATCACAGCGAGTAGACAAATTCTAATGTAGGAAAATTAAGGGAGCTGCTTAGTCAGATGCTAACTGACACACATTGGCCAGAATGTAGTAAGGTTCTCTGGGAGCTGTGCCTGGGCACCAACCCTCTCTAGTTTCTCAAGTAAAGGAGGAGACAAAAATCTATACCAGGACCATGCGTAGAACAATAGCAAAGGAAATGATGCTGACATTGGGTCATAAAGGATAAGCACTGGTGAGGGGGACTTTGGGAGTGGTTTGGGCCTGTCTAGAGGAGAATGAAGACAAGAAAAATGCAAAGAAATAGAGCAATGCAAAAATGACTTAATTGTAGCAAGTAAAGGGCCAGCCAGATAGCTCAGTGGACAAAAGTGTCAGGCCCTGGCATGCCATGCCAGCCCCTCCTCTGGGGTGTGCTGAGATAGCGATTGAGACTGGATGTGGTTGCACGTGCCTGTAATCCCAGCACTTGGGAGGCTGAACACAGGAGAATCACTGTGAGTCCAAACTGTGTAGTGAGACCCTGTAGACCCTACCGATGCTATACTACCTACATGAAATAAAACAAATTAAAAATGATTAAAATGAAGTAAGATTCAAGAGTAATATGAGGCGTGGCAAATTCAGATTTGTATATTATAAAGATTATTGCTGAAAATCTAAATCTAGAAAGGGAAAATAGGTGAAACATTATAGCCCAATAATCTGTGACTTACACTGTTCTTATTGATTAAATTACATCAAATTAGTCAATCTATAATGCACTGTTGAAAATAGACAAGTTCTTTTAACCTTTATATGTACAAATAGGCATTGAAAATTACTTTTATTTTATTTAGAATTCAGAAGATATCATCATGTATCATTTTATACAATTAAACATTAGACAATAAGATTAATTTCTAGTTATCTTTTTTCTTATGTTAGCACTTTTTGTACTGCTTTTTATTCTATTAACCTTCTTTGTTAATTTTGTGCTCTTAAATTATATGACTAATGAACTCCATAATATATTTCAGTATTTATTGGAAATTGAAATACAAACCTTAGCCCTCATAGTTAGATACAAGATAGTTATTCTACTATTTAGGCAATAACATCTTTTCAAAAAACATAAATGATTTTAAAATTATGAGAGAAGATGAAAATATCCAAAGCAGCCTGCATCCAACTGATTCAACAGTTTCAGAGCAGTTGTAATGTTCTCTGAATGGAATTTTGATGCATCATAATGGTCTCCTGTTGCTACCTAATGATAATTATATAATACATTAATTTCACTAAATGATTCATGTCCGTCTTGTAAAACTTAATTTTAATTGTCATTGAAACTATTAAGACACACTTAAAACCAAGTTGTGCATGCTTAATTACTGTACTGAATTTGAGTTATTGGCTTGTGTCCGCATTCTAATGATATTTTAATATGAATAATACAATATTTGTATTCAAAAGCCAACGGAACTTTTTGTTTACTTTTTTAAGGTAGTGTTGTAGCAATAAACCAAATTAACTGAAGAATAGTTCTGAAGCAAGCTAAGTGTACACTTTATATGCAGAAAATGTTTTTAACCAGCTTGACAAAATGTTAACTGACAACTCCAGTTAGTTAATAAAGCTCTTATTCAGAAGGTTCAGTATGCCACATTGAGATTTGAAAAGTACATAAATATTTTCAAACTCCTTACAGTAGCAGAATAGTGAGGAATAAAAGTTGTGCAAAGAATAAAACCTAATGAACACAGAAAGTATGTGCTCTATGCCATGTCAAAAGGATGATATCAATTATTGACTGAAAGTTCTAGAAAACATGACAATGAACAGTGGCGGCCGGACCAAGGTACACAGGAAAAGCAGAGAAGTATCAATTCTTCTTGGCCTATTTAGTGACATTCTTCTTCTTCTTTTTTTTTTTTGGGGGGGGGGTGGAACCAGGGATTGAACTCTGGTCCTTGTGCTTGCCAGGGAGCACTTATTCCACTGAGCCATCTCCCCGGCCCCCAAGTGACATTCTTAAATTAGAAAAACAAAGAAAAAAAAGAAACACACCAGGCAAACAGAGGTAATGCACGCTGTGAGGGACATAGAGGTGCAGTTTCAGCACACGACTTCAGTGGCCTGAAAATAAGGGAAAGTATGTTTGAAGTTGTTCTGAAAATTTTACAAAAAGCTGTCGAATTCAGAGAGTTGTATGTAATAGTGACTGAGGTAAAGAGTTTGTCCATGTAGTATTTAATTTTTATTTGTGTGTGTGTGTGTGTGTGTGTGTGTGTGTGGCCAGCTCAGCCCACCAGGGGGCGGGGCTGACTGGCATGTGGGGCTGGGGGATTGAACTGCGGTCCCTGTGCTTTGCTAAGCTTGTTCTAAGTAGGTACTTTAGACCACTGAGCCATCTCACCAGCCCGTCCATGTAGTATTTTATTGAGGATCTTTCACAATATATTTTGGGAGGACAAGAAGGATTCGTACTCTTCTTCTGGCTGGACCACAAGCATGCCACCAATTCTTCTGAGTAGGGCCAGGGACAAGATGGCCTCTATGGGCTGCAGAGTTGTGACGATAGTTGTGCAGATGACCCTAAATGGTTTTGTGTAGTGCTGCACTGCGGCCTTAGCTCACTCCAGGCTCTGCTTAAAGGGCCAGATTTTTGTTAATATGTGAAATATTCAAAGCAGCACATTATGTAATCTGTAAAGACCACTGAGCCTACAGATTGACTGATTCTACAACAGAAAGAAACTGTGCCAGGATTTCTGCTCATGTTTCTTTATGTGAGTTATGCAGAATCCTGACTTCTAAGCTCACCAAGCTGGAGACCCAGGCTTCTCGCCTCCCCTGCCAGCCCTCCCTCTGACCAACACGTATTTAGGTATCGTAGTGAGGGCCCGCTCCCTGCCTTCTGGGTTATCGTCACAGTGGATCACACACCTCTGCGACTGCACATCTAGCATCGCAACGTACAGAATGTTCAGGACTGTGAAAGCCTAAGGTCTGAGTACATTTTGGGTTCAAATTGACTAATATGATCTCAAGCAATGTAGCCTTGCTAGATTTGGGCTCCATTATCCACAAAATAGCCATAATAGAATTTTGTTTAGTGACTGAAGGTATTACGAACATGTAATATACATATCCACTGAGATTAAGGAGGGGGGGATTTACTTTACTTCATCCTCTGCCACACTCGTGGCTGCAGCGAATCCCTTGTGGCTGCGTGGGGAGAGCGGAAGCAACGGAAGGGAAGCCAAGGGTGGAAGCTTGCGGTCCCTACTAGTGTCTCACTCAGCAGCGTCTCACTGAGAAGTTTATTACGGGCCCCGGTTCTCCAGGTTTAGAGTTAATTTCTCATCTTCATTTTTCAGAGTAATCTCTGGCAGAAAAACAAATACAGCAGAGGGAGCATACGTGGGAACTATATTATCTGTTAAGTTTAAATAAGGTTAATTCTCATGCTGAATTAATTGATTCCTTTTTCGCCCTAGGTAACGCAATTAGAGCCTGTAATCAGAATTTTCCTCTAGTTCTCAAACAAAGGAGGCTGACATTATTTAACCTAAAACACAAATATTTTCTGCATGTGGACTCTGCATCCGAAATCTTGGTTGGAATATAGTAGTAGTGATTCAGATCTAAACTTTTAGGTACTTTAAAAATCATTAGTAAATTGCAGTATTTAAGAAAGGTAATGATGCTCCCTTCAACTATACAATCTAATATGAAATAAAAGAAATCTGAAAATCAGTGTTCTGTCTCTGATTAAGGTAGCTATTGACTCCTGGTGTGGGGTTCTGAACATGAAATAGGGATGGGGAGTTTATGTCTGCTTTATTTGTTGTAGCTCAGCATGATGTCAACAGTTTTGTAAAACATAATCCTTTTTTAAGTGGGCTGCAAGTGGGGAATTTAAAGAGTCTCTTGTTAAGTCAACATAATGCAAATAATATAATTCAGTTGAATAAAAAAATGCACAATTTAAAAAAATCCATGATATCTATTTTAATGCTGCTATTTAAAAAGTTTATAATGGAGCTTTGTCTCTTTCTGTGGGTATTTTTAACCTCGGTCCTTCAGATATTCAGTTAGCAGATTAGAAGTAGAATGCAGATGTTCGGGCATATTTGTATAATATTTAAAGCCTACCTTTCCATCAGACTTAGTCCCTAATAACCAGCTGCTAGAATAAACACATATGCATCCATTTGTATGTTACATATGAATATTTGCAGTGGCATAGTCCCATCTACACAAGGAATTCACCACTGTAAGACCAAGGTCACCTCGCTATTACTGAATGTTGTCCTTTTCGCTATTCTATTTGAAGTGGATCTCTGTCCTTCTTGAACTCTCCTGCCTGCTTGCTTCTGTTTTTCACATTAACTGTCTTTTGTCTTTCCTTATCTATTGGATCCATAGATTTTGGATTTCAGAAATACCTTTTAAATTGTTCTCCTGATTGTGCATTCCTTTTGGGAAATCTCACACTGCAGTTCACACGTTTAATTACGGGGAGACACTGAGACTTCCCACCGCTGTATCGTTAGCCACTTCTCCTTTAAGCTATAACCTCAAATAGGCGATTATCTGTAAAACAGACACGCTTGAACATACTGCAGGCCGCTTAATTTCAACAAGATTGAACTCTTACTTTCACTGTCCTCAAAAAATATTCCCTCTTCTCAAGTCTGCACCTGAATTAATGAATTGTCCTCCATCCTCTGCATCCGAGCAAGATGCAGAAGTGCCGTCTAAGTTTTCACTCTTCCTGCTTCTCCCCAGGTACAGTCCGTCACCCGTAGTGATAAGGCTGCTTACGGTGAACTGTTCTCATGTCATCCTTTTCCTTCTTAGTGGCCTTAGAGCAGCTCTCATTAATTTTCCTCTCCAACTACTGCCATAGATCATAGATCATTATCACGATCTAATCTTGACACATCCTAATTATCCTCAATGTGAAATCTCTCTAAAAATATTGTTCATGTACAAAAGAGTCCTATTCCTCATGTAGCAAATGAGAGATTCCTCCCACCTCCCTTCTCTTGCGGTTGCTTTGATAACTTTATCTCCGTAATCATTATAGCTGGTGAAATCCTTCATTACTGTTGTCCTATCCCATTGGTGGACAAGCAAATAACATTATTTTAATGACTACCAACTCCAACTTTCAGTTTTCTTTATGTTAACACTAAGTTTTAAATTAATTTTCTGCATACTGTCCTAAGTGCAAAAGTTCTACAAGTAGATAAATATTTAATAACGAAACTGTTTCTCTGGAAATAGAAGCTATTTATAAGTATGTCGTGCATGACGTCAATATATATATATA
>NW_004524581.1:3913568-3931653 GCF_000260255.1 Octodon degus | reverse complement strand
TCTTTCTTCAAAGATTCTAAATCTTCAGTGTAAAACCTCAGTGTTGGTATAGCATTTTTATAATGTTTCTCCTTGAGCACACGTACCTAGTTTATCCAGTCAGGTAGATATGTGAATTCAATGTGTTGGTGATGCCAAATTGCTTTGCCTATAGCTGGGCTGTGCATTGTACATGTGAGTCGTGATGACTTGAATCCTCATTTCCGGTGTGCCAAACTTCCTACCAATCTTTATAGCTTTAGTCTCAGTTCGTTCTAGCTCTGATTAGCATTTCTGTGATATTAACCACCTTTTCCTGTGTTTAATTCTTGTTTTGAATTTGCTATTTTCCAAAATATCTAAGTGTCTTATGCATTTGCCTGTTAGGTTGTCATTGGTTTATCTCCTTTAACATTCTCCCTCATTAGGTGAAATTCATTGCACACACTAGATATTATTCAGTCTTGTTATAACACTTTAGACAACTTCTGTCGCTCTAGATCTTCCTTTATACTTCCTTAAAATTGGCTTTTGACACAGAAAGGATTTAGGGTTAAAGGGGTTAAGTTTATGTGTCATTTTTAACTGTACTCATTTGTTCTTGTTTAGGCTGTATCATGATGTATCTTTAAGTCTTGAAAATATTTTTCATATTATTTTAAGAAATTTTATTTTTTATTATTTGTATTACACATAGTAGTGTTTTGTATGGAGTTAGGTAGGAGTACAGTTTAACTTTCTTCTATAAACAAATGTTTATTTAGCAGTCAGTCTTTTCAAGGCTAGTTTGCATGATTTTATCATAAATCTCATACACTTGTAAACAGTTTTCTACATGTTTTCTGTTCTGTTTTATTTTGTTAATTGTTCTACTCTTACATGAGAGGTGCTAATTCTACTGGAAAGGCTGATATGTGGTAGAGCACACTCTCTGACCTTTTTCTTCAAATGATTAAACCAAGCATCTGTCCCCTTCTGTTTCTTTCATTACAGTGATTCTATTCTGCATCTTTGATTTATCACAAAAAGACAAAAGTGACCACTAGTCAGCCATAAATATAGACTTAATGAGACCCTCACTGTGTCTACTTAGTGAAAACACCCACCTCTCCACATAGAAGAGAAATTCTAAGGCAGAAGCATCTTTATTTGCTGGGGCAGAAAGCATACAAAGTAGGTTTTAAGGGTTGTGAAAGAGAAGGTGTTCCTTTTGTTGAATAATTTATGTCATCCCATGTACTCTCTACCAAGAAGAAAGTGTTTTGTAATGGTCACTACTTCTCTACTCATCCTTCACTGTTTTTGTTTTTGTTTTTTTGAGACTGCTTCAGTATTGTAAAGTTCATCAAGTTTACCAAACCAGGTACGAAGGCCAACAGATCCTGCTGTCTTGTCTGTGTGATAGGGTCTCTGTGCTATGAAAATCAGTCTTTGAGTCAGAAATAATGTATGTGCGCTTTCATGGACAGAAAGCCATCTATTTAGTGCCCATGCATGTTGATATTGATTACTAAAATGGAAGAAGAAAATATATCCTAATCATAACGAAGATCACAGTAAAGATGTGCCTTCACTTCACTTGGTTTGACAGTTCTGAGTTACACAAATAAAGTCATAGCATTCTTGACTTTGAGTGCACCTTGATTACCTAGTCTTTCTGAACCCTTGAACATGGCCTCTAACAGCCTACAGGCTTCCTTGTCGCTTTCTTACATTTTATCCGTTTGCCTCTCTTGTCTTGAGTTGTATCACCTGAATCTATATCCAGTACCCAGTGTTCTATCATTGACATTGACAGTAATTTGCACAGTCTCACAGATGCACCCACTGCCCTCTATGCCATCTAGAGAGGACTGCTGCTGCTGGACTTCCTCGTGTTGCTGAGGCCCTGCTTGGCATACTGTTCTGTATTGTTTCAGAGAACAAAGCGTGACCTACAGTATTTGAAGCCAAAGTTAACTGATGGTTTCTCAGTCTTACCTAATAAAACACCAGGATGACCTTTCTTGGAGCCTTCACTCCATTCTTCAAATTTGTCAATACATTTTCAGTATCTGCAGCCTAGTAATTACAGACCATTACTTTTCACGAGCATTTCAGAAACTAACCCAGCTTTACTGAGGGATCAGTCTGGCCGTCTTTGTCACAACCGCAAGAAACTGCCTCTAAGTCAATAAACTTCTTATTGTAATATTGGATTTAGTTGTTCCTAGTTTCCACTAGTAATGAAGGTGAATTTTTCACTCTGTAAGGATTTGAAATGCTTCCAAACATATGTGCCCAGCCCATTGTCTTCTCTTCCAAGCCTTATAGTGTGCATAGGATGTAGGCCAGGTCTATGAGTACCTCTTTCTTTTTCATTATTCCTTGAGAGCCTTGCATCAATATTCTAACATATTTTTAATCTCTCTTACCCTTAAGCTAACTAAAGTCATTAAATTTAATTTACTTTTGTGTTTATTTTCAACAGTGTATTGTATTGTGGTCTTCTCAGAAAAAAATTCTCTACGATTTATCCCAGCAACTAGTGATGTAATTAAATAATTTTGTTCATAAGTACATTCATAATGTAATTCATATACACATAATTATGTTATTGTATAATGTTATACTATACATACCCATACACACAGCTAACCTTTCTAGACAACATTTTGTTTTTAGAAAGGTGGTCCTTGTGTCATCCATCTAAATTATATCTCACCCTATTTTCCTGGCAATATGAAACTGATCTATAGTTGCATCATATTTTTATGTAAAAGTCATAATATGTTGAAATAAAAGTTAATATGCAGCAAGTAACATCTAATTTAGCTTATATGCTTTGTCTCATGTCCTATGTTAGTATTTTTAGAAAGAAAATAATCATGATGATTTTCTCCAAGGATTCTAACCTGATACCTATTTTGTAGCTGTTGCAAAGAAATTCTTCCGAACATATTTTAAAAGTAAAGTTATCATGAGAATATCTCAGAAAAAAAAATGTAAAATTATGAGTCAATTTTTTAAAAATGACCAAAGCATTGTTTGAATGGAAATGAGAATATTGAGAAGCAGTTCAGAGGAGGGGACAAGGTAAGGGAAAGCATACCCAAGGATATTGCTGACATGAAGTTTAAAATAGCTCAATGTCACTGAGCTGATCAGAGTAGTCTACAATCATTTAAATTTTATAGCAAGTTGAAAACAGCCAACTTTTCAACCTCAAGTTATTAAGGAAGAATTGCTATATTGTGAAGCCAAACATGCTTCAAATTTATCCGCCTTGGGAGCTGCATGTAGCCATGCTCTCTGGAATCCCAGGACTCGCTGTGAGTCTTTACCACAAGTCTATTTCTTTTGCAGCCAAACTGTGCTTTAGGGCATATTATGTTTCTCTTTGAATTCTTGTATTGTTTAGTTATACAGCCAGTATTCCATAGGGCATAAAGGAAACATTATCAACAGGAAGAATGAAAAACAGCGGAATTGTGGAATAATTGAAGGATATTTGGAGAAATTCACTGACTCCATTTATTCCTGACTATTTCATTGTAGATATACAACTTAAACATTGAGCAATAAGCTGATGCTATCAAAAATTGATCATTTGTAATTGCTTCACAATGGGTGAATTGTCTAAGAGGTGAAAAGTTTAATGCTGATAGAGTAATAGGAGACACAAAAGTGGAGACTTTAGAAGGGGGCATGGGGAAGGTAGGAAAAAGACAAATATGAGCGCAGGGAAAGGTATGAAGAACATTTTCTATACATTTAAAACAAAAATACCTACACAAGGCAACGATCACTTCCTCTATGAAATTCTGGATTATAGAACTTTATTTTTTACTGGTTATTAGGACATGTTTTTGGTAGAAGTATTCATCTAGAATATTTCACACTTAATGTTATGGTCTCATTGAAAATTAAAACTAATCTGGGCTGGAGAGACAGCTCAGTGAACTAAAGTACCTGCTTAGACAAGCTTAGGCAATCACAGGGACCATGGTTCGATCTTCAGCACCACTTGCCATGCCAGGCCCACCCCTAGGGCAGGCTGAGCCGGTTAGAATCTGGATGAAGTGGTGCATGTCTGTAATCCCAGTCTTGGAAGGCTGAAAGCAGGAGGATCACCACGAGTCTGATCTGTATAGTGAGACCCAGCAACAACCAAATACATTTAAAAAAGAAAATGGAAACTAATCTAAATCCTAGAGTCAAAAAAAAATCAATATTAGCACATTGACATACCATTATTCATAGGAAGACCATAATGAGTTAACATAGCCCAACGAAGTCTGACTGGTTCTGGTTCCATAAATTTAGTCAACTTTTTCAAGTGGATTTGGTTTTATAAATTTCTTTTTGAGTTCCTTGCAATTAGAAATCACAGTTCCCAAAAACTCAGGGATGTTCAGTTATATAAAACCTTTCATAGACAATGTAGATAATTTGGTACTTTAATTTATTTTTTTCTGACACAGGGTTTAGCTCTGAAGTTCAGGCTACTCTTAAATTCACAATGGAGCTCAGACCAGCCTCAAATTCACAGTGATCCCCCTGCCTCAGCTTTCCCAGTAATAGGCTTAAAGGGATATGCCACCACACCTGGCTTTGTACTTTTATTTTAAAGAACTTCTGTCAATACAAATACTCAGAGCAGTGGGATCTTTTCAGTCCCGATTTAATTGTGCATCATGCTCCTTTTCACATCTACTTTTAAGGTAAAAACTGATTTGTGTATCTGGGTCCCTGTTATAACATGTTGAAAATAAAAACATGACAATAAATGAGGGATACATTATTTTTGGAGGGACTATTTAGATCCACTCATATCAATGGACATTTAATCATGGTTATAAATCTAGGAAGACATTTATTTTAAAATCTAAAACATAATACTGACATTAATAGCTACCATATCTTAGGTGCTACCTGTAACCTGCTCTATGTGATTTTAATGTTTTAGTGCATTCAATGTACATAAAATACAAGATGGTTAGTTCTAATTTCATCCCTGAAATAATAGGTTCTAAAATATGAAGTACTTTACCAAGTTTATGTAACTGGGGAGTTGGCAGAATGAGTTGCACAAAACTGCTAGATTCTGAATCATTTGAATTTTGCCTTAACCAGGGGGAGCTCAGAGTTATGGATAAGGCTCAGGTTGCCATTAGAGAGACTGGGTTTAAACTCTACCTGCAAAACTTAGCAAGCCTACGACTTTACACCAATTATCTAATCTACATGAACCTTGGGCTCCTCATCTAAGAAATGGTGTGGTAGGTCTAATTCCCTAAAAAGTAGAGGTTGTTAAAGTGTAGAGAAAATTGACAACTCCTGAACCATAATCAGAACTCTGGTAGACAGAATGCAAATAATAGTAGCATTGGCAGTAGTAATACTCTTCACATGCAAATTTTGAGAGATGTATTAAGATGAATTTTAATTTTGCTTGCCCTGTTCATTATGTTACTGAGATTGTCTTCAGTCTCTTCCATTTGGCATGTAACTCGGAGATCATTATCAGTTGTCTGAATCCAAATCCTTACACCATCACATAAATATTTTTTATGTTACCTACTAAAATGTAATAAAAACTCATACCGAAATTAGGCTGAAATCAAAGTAGATCGACTTAGATGTAGATATAGATATTGATATTGATAAAGATATTGGTGCAGATAGATGTCATCTTCCAGATTTGCAAATACAGCACCTTAAACAAATATTACCATGGCTTGCTGACTTGAGCTTAGCACATGTAATGCAGAAATCACCACAAAATTCTGAATGTTCTGTCTTGACCTTATTAAAGTTATAGTTTAAGAAAAGGGGATGTCGGTTGAATGTCCTTTCTTGTTGGCCTCGTAGTATGAGGCTAAGTACATCTATGTATATGCTTTCATACTGTGTTGTAATGTTTTCCCACAACAATCAATAAAATTCAGTATTATTTATGTGTATATGCTTTTCTGTTTCTGGTATTTATCTTTTCTATTACAAGGTAATTTTCATATAGGAAGCTTAAAAGCCCTGCTCTATGCCATGGCTGTATAATGGATCTTTATTACTTGAGGTTATCACTGCTGTGATTTTTAAAAAGGCAATGTGTCTTAATATCTACTGATTCACTATAGTTCAAATGGGATGAATTCAGAAGGCACAGCACCTTGTCCCCCATGTATCTGCAGCCCTCCGGTGCTGTTCATTTCAAAGTAACAACAAATATGGGTGAAGAAATGATCAAATGGAAGCATGTGTGACTAAGTTAAGTCAAATGGCTAAAGTAATCACTTTGTATTTTTATGCATTGCCACATTCTTTCTGAGAGAGGGGCAATAACCCTACTCTACAAAAAACCAGTTAATATTCATGAAGGAGCCAACTAAGTTCACGCTGAAGCATTAATGTGAACAAGGGACACATTCTGCCCTTTGGAATATTAACTGTGCAGCCAAAGTACAAATGTAAATTATTATATAAATCTGGAAATACTGAGGGTGCCTTTACAAATTGATAAGGGATCAGAAAAAAAGTGAGAATTAATTTATTTTTTCACTCAGTCTGTAAAAGACTGACTAAATATATTTTTATTATGTTCTGGGAAACTAAGCTTTATTTTATAGTAAGAAGATTATGTCTACATAGTAATGCTTTAGAGAAGTGCTCCATTGAGAGATGTATTATTGATCTATAGGGAACTGTGTTGAGAAATGAACTTATTTTCTTAGGTGCTTATTCCTTCCTAAACATACTCATACATTAGCTTTCTTTGATTTCTTTTTTAAACTGAGTATGTAAGGCACAGGCTTTCTAATGTAAAATAATATTTAGTATTAAATGTGAATATCTATTTCAAGTTTTAGTTAAATAGATTCCTTTCCTGTTTTGGTAACAATAAGTTTTAAAAAGACCCACATCAAAGTTACCTGCAACAAGAGAGTATGGCTTATTTGTAAAGCAAATAAATGTGGTTGGATCTCCATATATTGGCATACTCAGATTCTAAGAATCCCATCAGCATGTGTATGTGGGAAATGGACAATTAGTGTTATGTGCAATTTGAAGTCCAGATTTAAATGTGGTCTAGTAGCTATCTTTTCCCTCTTGTCTCAGAAATTGCAATAGATGCCTAAGACCAATCTCTTATAAAGTTTTTGCTTCCATACACCAATTACAAGGAAGATAAGATTATCTTGCTTTATTTCAGTTGCAAGAACAATCTTTTCAAGACAGGTGTAGATCAAGTTTACTACATATCTAAGATGAGTATTCACTGATGACTTACTAGACTGAAGTTTAAACTTACTGCTTCATGCTTATACCAGTTTTCATTTTAGTTTATCTTCAGGTACTCAAAGCATTTGCCATGGGGCTGGGACTTAAGGAAGGTGTAGAAGTTGGCTTCTTCTCCTAAGGCTGTCAGCTGGGACACTTAGAGCCAAGCTGTAACAAATAATGTCGCAGTTGTAGCAACAGTTACATCTTTCTTATATCCCTGTAAGGAGGTGGAAAAAGCAAGACTTATAGTAGAAGATTCTAGGTTGGGCTGCAGTTGTGCTACTTACTCGCTTTACAATTGATCAATTTATTTAGGCCTTTGCAGCACTAGTTTTCTCTTCAGTAAAATAAACATGATAATAATAACTTTTATAACGTGAGCTGATGACTAAATGGGGTAATGCATAGAAAAGCAGTTCTCAAACTAGAAAATATACATACAGTCAACTCTCAAAGTAAAAAGCATGTACTGTGGTCATATACATATACACGTAATTACATCAAATTGACATTCGCACTCACTGCATGAGCGTCTGTATGTAACATGCAGCCTTATTTACAGACCATGTTTAGATAAGTATAGAAAAGGCTGGATATCATTTTTCATGTCTTAACTTTATGTTTTAGATAAATAATTTTACATATTTGTGAAAAATTAAGGGATACTATATGCTATACTTTTCTAGCACTCGGCACCTTCTTTACTGTAACACCTGGCAAACATTGCCAACTTAGTTCATGCCGGAGAGTTAATGGTTAAGATGACAGGTTTTTTTTTTTTCATAAGTTTTTGTCAAATGAAAATATTTTCTTTTATCCCCATAATTTTATTGAGAAACAAATAGCAATGAGACAGTTTCAAATCAAATTGGTAGGACAGTTTCAATCATTAACACATTGCATACATTCTTCCTAGTGGTTAATTGCTGTACAAGATGCAGGCATGATATCCTATTTGCAAACACCATTACAACAAATCCCTCTATTCGTTAAGAGAATGTAACTATATATCTATCCTTATCACTTTGAATACACAGATACAAAATGGACATTCATCTGTATCCCCTTTTTTTGTTAAGTTCTGTTATTTGAATATTATAGGTATGTAAACTGAGCAAAATATTCTAAAAGAGTCCAGTAGCCCGTAATAGTATTGGGTCTTCTGCTTCACTGGCAATGTCAGAAATTGTTGACCTGAGTCCCCTACAGCTCAACATAACAGCATAGCTTTACTTCTTATACTTTGTTTTTATACTTTTCTGCTGGATGGTTAAGACCAAGGTAAAGCAGGACCTATACAACAAGAGTTGTAGCTTTTTGGTCTGACAAGGTCAGTGAAATGCCCTCAGGATTTATCCTGAGATCCTGTACCTCAGATTGTAGAACCTTTGTCAGTGTCAGCCATGTGAATGAGTCACAGCCATTGCTTGACCAATGTGCTCTCTGTGAAAGCCTGAGAGAATGTTCTCTCTCCATGTGACTTTCCTTAGGCACACTCTACACCATCGATTACTTTCCTCTTTGGCCCCATAATCTCCTTGATCAGAAAATTTGGGACACTACTGAGTTACATGACATTACTGTACAAGTTCTCATATGTCCTGAGTCTTAACTGACCTTGGAAGTCTAGGACCAGAATGATGGCTTTCCTTGCAGTCCTCCTTTTTCTCTAATTTGGTCTGCAAACTTAGGTTGTTAACCATCCAGAAGACAAGCTTATTGTTATTACCATACAATTTAGGGTGTTAAGCTTAACCTCACTATCTGTCTGCATATCAAACATCTTAGGCATAACATGGAACAGGTATTTTTCATCCAGTATTGATATGTTGAACATGAGAAAAAACATTTAAAAATTAGAATATATTTTAAAAATAGGCATAAAGATTTATATACTTCTTATGTATACACATAAGTCCAAAAATCTCACCATATACAACCTTGAAGCAGGACAGTCCCACAGTATTCCTTTTCCTGTCTCATGCATTCATTCACCATTCCTTTCTTTTTGAACAACCATCCAAGCCGAGAGACAGCACAGCAGCAACTGGCATGTCATGACAAGCTGCCCGTATTCAGAAGACCAGAATGACAGGCACTCCAAGTATGAAACTATTATTACAGAATCTCCAGAAGATTTTTGAATCTAGCAGTTAATTTGAAATATTCTCACCCTGACTAACTATATATACTGATACCTGTGAAATAAGCAACTGCACTGCAGATGGTAATCTGTAAGATGACAGTTTTGAGAATGAGACTGAGGAGCAATGTTAGGGCCGGTGAGATAGCTCAGTGTACTAAACGCCTGTTTAGGCAAGCACACGGACCAGGGTTCCAACCCCGGCACCACATGCCACGCCAGCCCCGCCCCTGGGTGCACTAAGCCAACCAGCAAGACTGACTGTGATAATGCAGGCCTGTAATCCCAGCACTGGGGAGGCTGAAATCAGGAGGATCACTATGAGTCTGAGCTGTGTAGTGAGACCCTGCACCAAATACATTTTAAAAAGATCAATGTTAAAGTTTTTACCTCCTGCCATTTAGACTGAAGTTTGCCTCTCAAGCTGCACAGGCCACTTGCCAATAAAGACCATGAACAAATAAGTGTGAGCGTTGTGCTTTAGGACCTAAAGTATTTTCTAATATTTCCTAATCAGGTGGGACATTAGATAAAATAGATGCATAGTCTTGTAACACAGCTGAGGATTTAGAATACTGGGAGAAAAAGGTAAATTTTCATGCTAAAATGTCACCAAACTGAGCCTTGAAGTTACTAATAACTTGTTGTCCTGTGGATTTCACAGCTTGTTTGCAAAAGTTATATCCTGGGTCCTGCTAAATCACATTCAAAGCCACAGTCCAAGTCGTTCATGCTCCCAATGACATAGGGAAACTCCAGTCCAGCTCCATCCAGAGCACCTGTGTGGACGTGGCTGGAACTGTGCCAGATGAGCTTTGGCTCATTTCCATCTCATTACGGTGATGCAGAGTCACACCATCATCATGAAGGAGTCCTCTATGCCCAAGTTAGGGAGGAGAGGGAAAGCACCTGGATTCCTAGTTGTCTTTTACAGTTTAATTTATTTTGCAAACAACATACATGTAAATTCTGAGTTCTATGTAATAATGGCGTTAAAATGTGCATTTTTCTTAATTTCTATAATTAAACCAGGTACATAATTTCAAATTGAATTGTGAAATTTTCCAGGTCACTATCCTATCCATCTCTGTTATGCAACTAGAACACTAGATGATGCTGTGTTCAAATGTCATTAAGATACATTTTAATAAAGCAGCTCTTTTTTTTCCCTACACAAAGATTATAAGCAAACATTAGTGTCCTAAATTCAAATTCAGTTTCTCCTATTGGCTAGTTGTTCTTTATTACTGAATATATAAGTTAGAAAATAAAGGTCCGGTGGCATAACTCAGTGGATTAAGTGCTTACTTAGGTAAGTGCAGGGGCCAGGGTTCGATCCCTGGCACCACATGCCATGCTGGCCCTGCCCCAGAGTGCACTGAGCCAGGGCTGGAGTCTGGGCATAGTCACACCTGCCTGTAATCCCAGCACTAGGGAGGCAGAAATCAGGAGGATCACTAAGTCTGAGCTATGTAGTGAGACTCGGCACACACACACACACATACACACACACACACACACACACACACACACACACTGGAAAAGGACATAATGGCTTTCCTGCTGAGTGTTTGTAAGAGCTAAAAGACTAAAAGGATGAAACCTCACCTTATCTAAGTCTTTCATTATCCCTCAGGAAGGAAACTCAACAAGAACGTATGAGCCAGATATATGAAGATGGAGGTGGAAAAAGAAAGCTATGAGTATGAGCCAGAAGGATGAAGCTCTAGGCACTGTGACTTTGATAATATAGTTGACTTTTTCATTTGAAAACAATTATCAAGTGACATTAAAATCACTGGGTTTATGCTCTTCTTGGTTACCATTCTCATTTTATGGTACACACCCTACGACCAAAGTTGAAGATGAAAAGGTCTACTGGGCTCAGTTTCCAGAGGTTTTAGCTCATAGTTGGCTGGATCCAAGGCACAGTGGTGTGGCAGTGGAGAAATAGCTCATGCTGGCAGAAGGTAGCAAGGTATGGAAACTAGTGACAGCAGCAGCCCTCTTTCTTTCCCTTACAGTCTCTCCAGGCTACCTGCCCTTAGAGTGAAAAGTACATCTAGAGTGGGGCACCCCTAATCCTAGCATTCTACCTTAAATCAACCCCAACTGTGCATCCTTAATTCCAGCATCACACGCTGTCCATCGAGTCACAGTTGAAAAACCCTACCTGTGGGCTGGGGAGATAGCTCGGTCATCTAAGCACCTGCCTGGTAAGTGCAAGACCCAGGTTCCACCCCTGATACTACATGCCTTGCCAGCCCCAGAACCCTGGGTGAGCTGTGCAGGGGCTGGGCATGGGCATGGTGCCGCACACCTACAATCCCAGAACTGGGGAGGCTGAGACAGGAGGATCACTATGAGTCTGAACTGCACTGCAAGACCCTGTATCAAAAAAATATAAGCCCCACCTGTGATCACATGAGTCTCTGTGAGCACATCTACATGCAATCCATAATGATGTTTAATTTCTATATATTCTGCCAAATAAGGAGTCTGTAATCTAATTAAAATGCAATACAGATAAAGATTCATTGATTCACTTTGAGGAAGAAAGTGATGTCCCAGCTTCTGAGTGTGGTGCAGACAGATTGCCATCATCTGCCACCCTTGGCAGAGAGCTCGTCAGCTACTGATGGCTCCCTTGAGGAAGGTGTACACACATACTGTGTCACGCTCACTCTAGCTGACTGCTGAAAAGGAAGGCCTGGATATTTTGAGTTACGTCAGAAAGCAAACCTGACCTGCAATTCTAACTCTGGGATTCCTCCCAGGGCTGTGAAATGCCGCAGCTGGCTTCACACAGCAGTTAGCCTTCTCCACCATCCACGCCTGCTTTCTATCTCTGCACATTGATTTCCAAAGCACATCCCAAGGAAGTGCTCGAAGCCACTCTGCGCCTCACTGTCTACTTCTCAGAGAACCCATCCTGAAGATAAATACAGCTTTTGCCTTCCAGCTGTATGAAGGGGGAAGCTTTTATAATCAATGTTGGGGGACTTTTTTTTAAACTTTTATCTGGATTCAGTCTACAAAATAAATATATAAAACCAGACAATATTTCCTTGGCTTATTTTCTCACTATTCAGTTTATGATATCTCTGGAAGATTACTTCGTTGGGATTTCAGAAACCCAGAATGGAAAATATTCGCTCTGTGTGTCATAATTCACACTGGATATATAGCAAGTACAGCATCTTTTTCACTGTCTTAGTCTTTCTGTTGGACATTTTTATGAGGAGCCCCTCTGCACCCACAGACTCCTCTAATGGCTTTATGGCTCCCCAGATTCACACTCATCCAAGTCCACACAGCCAGATTTCTGTCCAAAACAATCAGTCTTTATAAAAGTAGTCGAAGAAGTCTTGCTTCTGGGTAGATCAAATCAAAGTGGCACATCCTTGTCCTTTTAGATGGGAACTTCAGTCTCCATTTAGGCTCCACAGACTTTCAGTCTGAAATAAGTCATAACTTTCTTCTTTATTATCTGAGAAGATTCTTAGTAGACAGATTATAGAATATTGGTTTCTCAGCATAATACACTTTTTAAAAAAAATACCGGCCATTGTTATCTGTTCTTTTATTCCAGACTCAAGTCTTACAATATCATTTACTTCTGCAGGCTGTGCCTTCCCGTAGAGTAACAAGTCCCCATGATGTAACATCTCATAGGCCAAATCTCATTAGACCCAGCGATGATTTCTCCTTTTCCAATGCACATTCAAGTTCTCAAGTTTTCACTGTGAACTGGCACTGAAACAAAATGTATATATTTTTGAAATTTGCCTATGCTTTTTACTATCTATTCTGGCTTATTTCTCTTATTGAATCAAAAATTAAAACCTTTCCAAGTTCAGTAGGACTATCGGAGTTTCAATTCAACTTTGAGCTGCATTGTACCATATGATATGTGGCATAAGCATATGCACCAAATTTGAAATAAATTGACAGTAGCGGGCATAGCCCTCCTCACTGTAGGGGCTCAGTCTGATGTGTTTGTGACTGTGGTTAGTCTGTCCTGCACAGAAATGCATGTTGGAAAGATGGCATAATGGGAACAAATGAACAGGCCACTATCAGGATCAATAGTTTCTGAATCTCAGTGGAACTCTGTGTCTGATGTATCTTAATTCTTTCTTCTACACATGAGTTTAGCCTGTATTGGCTACTATTCAGACTCAATACCCAACACCATAAATTTACCCGAGTTGATTTTGATTGGTGGCTATGGTGCTTAGTTGCCTCACTCCAGGACAGAAATGATGTGGCAAAAGGGCATAGTGAACAATACTGCCTCAGTTATGGTGGCCAGGAGGTAATGAGTGAAGGAAAGAGCCAGGAGGGACCTCTGTCCTCCCAGTCACATGCCGCCTCTTCTGGCCATGTCTCAACTCCTTTTTTTTTGAAGGCAACTAATTTTATTAATACCAGACTCCCAGTAGGAACCATCAGACATAGCTTAGAGTAAAATAGAAATTTATATACATTTTGTAAATAGGAAGTACAAAGTTGGTAATGGGTTAGCCTATATTTGGTTACGTATATTTGGTCATACATTGTTAAGCAGATGTGTTGCATGTGGGTTTAATTAGAGATGGCTATTTCTGAAGAGGCAGGAAAGTCTGGGAAAAGTTGGGAACTGAGAAAGTGGATAAGATTAAGTGTGTGTCCTTGACAGGGATAGCCTACCCTGGACAAAGAGTCCATGAAACAGGCTAACAACACCAGATGTGTTTGAAGGCCATTGTGCAGCTGGTCAGAAACACCTGACTCGAACTATCTCTGAGTTTCGGCTGGTAACTAATTCTGGCCATCTGAGTCTGATGGCCCAATTATGAAACTATTACTTTAAATTTCTCTGTTATATTAAAAGTTGCCTCTATTTTTCTCTTAGAAATTAAGGAGGGCAAGTCACACATACTAGATAGAGACATAAACAGAGACTGTAAATCTCCTTAGTTAATAATACATTTCTTGGTTTTCTCAGGGGATAAAGGTAATAATAGACTTTGGTCCCTTTTCTCCTTTAAGTAATTGACTCATACCTCAGCACTAGCATTTCTCAACTCCGACAGAGTATTTGGTTATGGATTCATCTATGAATGAACCCACTGCTGAGCTCAGCACCCTGGTGATCTAACCCTCTTTCAAATGCTTACCATTAACAGTGCTGTGCTGGCCCTGTACCAGAGCATGCTGAGACTGCCAATGAGACTGGGCATGGTGGCATGTGCCTGTAATCTCAGCGCTTGGGAGTCTGAAAACAGGAGGACCACTAGGAGCTTGATCTGTGTAGTGAGACCCTGTGCTAACTACATTAAAAAAGCCTGCTATATAAACACGTGAGACTATGAGGGTACACTCTAGATCTAAAACATAACAGAGCCTGAGGGAAAAACAAGGAACTATAAGTTAATTTTTCTAGTCGTGACAACCTCTCTAATTTAAATGAGTACATTGGATAAGACAATAGAAAATATGATCTTTTCTAGCTCAGCAACTTGTAGGCAAAAAATTAAATACAGAGCATACAGTTCTAAAGCAGCCTGTTTAGTGACATCCAGATTAAAGAAAGGAAACTGAATTGAAAATGATGCATTTTTAACCCTAGGTCAAGCAATAAGTAAGGTTAAAAAAGCTAATCGATCACTATCAATGTCTTGCTCTACCTTAATGCATTTGTCAGTGTAGATAGAAATAAGATGGTATATAAATTGGAGAAAGTCTTTTGAATTTTGTGGTTATTTGGGAAACAATCTGAGTTTATTGCCAACAAAAGAAAATACTACTAGTATTTGAGAATTAGGAGATATTTTTCTCTTTCATTCAGTGAATATCATCATATACAATTTCATGTGTTTCTCTTATCATAGATAAGAAACTAATAACCATTAGCCTAAAACTTGAATGTTTTCTAGAAAAATTAAAGTATGTTGCCTTTGTAACTCTCTTATTGCTAGGACATACCTGACGCACCCTAAAAGAGTAGTGGTTTCTTTAATTAATCAGCTTATTTATTTCCGTTCTTCTTGTTGTTGTTGTCCTAGTTGGTGCAGTCATGGGAGACAGTCTTACTATGTGTCACTTTCTGGCCTTGACCTCACTCTGTAGTCTAGGCTGAGCTGAGCTGGGATTACCCATATGTACTATCATGCCCAGGCTGATCTGAGCTGGGATTACAAGTATGTGCTGTCACGCCTGGCTAAGTGTGGTTTGCTGTGGTGTTCAATCTGTAGAGGTTACGGTCTGCAGTCAGCTGGCATCAAAGCAGGGTGGCATGGAGGAGGGACTTGGCAGAGGAGAGCTGCTAATGATGCATAGGCAGCAGAGAGATCAAGAAAGAAACCAAGAAGTAGATAATCCCTTCTAGGCCAGGGCCCCACTGACCAGCACCTTCAACCAGACTTCAACTCCTATAAACAAGTCCCCAATCCAATCACCTTCCTGAAAGCCTGCCTTTGAGCCCGTGAGGTCTTAGGAAAGCTTTTATGTCTGCAGTACAACTTGTGGAAAGTTCCACAGAGATTTCATGTTGGCCATCACATTCTATTCTCTAGTTACAATATTGTATTTCTTGCACTAAGTAAATATTTTGTGGGGAAATAGAACATAGTGAAATGCTTTGTGAAAAACACAAGGACAACGAACAGAGCATAGTTTTTATTGGACCCTTTAGGGAAAAGGATAAACATGTTTGCATTTAATACAATTAGTATCAGATAAAAATGAATTGAAACTTGAGATTCGATTCCCTGTATCAAAACCAAAAATAAAAACCCACGAAACTTGTGATTCATGTATAACATCACCAAATCATTTAATAATAAAAATGTCTTGACATTAATAACATAAGAACCCTATTTAAAATATTCGTTTAATGAGGAAAACAATAGTTTATTGCAAAATTTATCAGAAAGGAAAACACAAATACATAGAAATATCTGGGCCAAGTGGATCACCACATAAAAATGTCCACAGTGAAGGTATTCTACTCTTACCTTGTCTTAGAAAGTGATGAGTGTTAACTGCAATCTCTCCAGAGATTCCCATTCTGCATGACATGGACAAATATTTTAGAAAGTGATGCAAACGTAATGGATGATGAAGGAATTAGGTTGTGTAAAATTCTTTACTGCTGTGGAGAAGTTATATGCACCTCTCTTTTGATTAGAACTTGCATTCTCCACAGGGCAATATCACTCCTCGGGGATATCATTCCTGAAAGGATAGAGCTTATTTCTTGGGAGACACTCCCCTGCTTACTCTTCTTGTGACTAAAGAACAGATACAAATAAATCCATAAACATATGCCCAATGCACTGTGAAACAATTCTGAAGGTCCTCTTTGAGGCTATGCCTTTGCAAAAACAAACAAACAAACAAACAAACAAACAAACAAACTTGAATAATGCTAGTATAGAATGCTAAAAATTAATTACCACATTCCATTCTATCAGAAGTATGTCTGTCTGCTACATTTGTTTTCAAATTTAACCAGAAACAGATTTTTCTTTAGGTGACCTTAGGTGGCAAGATAAAATATAAGAAAGAAATAGAAATCCAGGCACACAAGCACATGCCTGTATTCTCAGCATTTAGGAAGTCAGGGGTAATAATACTCTAATCTGAGTTTTGATTGTTCAGATTAGTGACACTCTCATAATAAGAAATTAAAAGAGCTGGCAATGTGGCTCAGTAGTGGAATGTGCATGGGGTGCATATCCAGTGCCACAGAAAAGAAAGAATGAATGCCAAAAAAGGATAGACTAGTAACACAATAAATTGGTACATAATTTAAAGATAATTATTGATCTGATTGGTCACTTCATTGTCATCAAAAAGAGATGTTTTCTATCGTCATATTTTTTTTTTTTTTTTTGGCAGAACCAGGGATTGAACTCAGGCCCTTGTGCTTGCCAGGGAAGCACTTATTCCACTGAGCCATCTCCCCAGCCCTCGTCATAATTTTTTAATCACCAGAAAACATACATGGTCTTAGGAAAAAAAAAAAAAACTACAAATAATACGTGATTTTTTTTTCATGTGATTGGGTAGTTAAGATGGACATGATAAGCATTATTATTCACTTGAAATGATTTTGGAAAATTTTTTTGCAGAAAATATTTCATAGCTACCATTCATGAATGCAAAGAATAGCAAGGTGTCCTACACAAAAGCCATCAAAGTAGGAAGAACTTTGATGTGATCTAAAAAAATGACAAGATACAATAATTCCTTTGTTAAAGGTACTCATAATGTGCTACAGGAGTGTCAGTAAAACACTCTTACATACTCTGATGCTTTTCAAGGAGAAGATGCTTGGGCTTTGCAATAGTTGGAAGATTTTATAATACATTCAAGCAGGCACATGACAGAAGAGTTAATTTGAAAAAAAATTTCACTTACATGTATGAACATGTTTGTCCAGAGAGTAAGGTAAGACTGAAGAAGTTGAAAAAAATAGAAGCAGCAAGAGGGCCGGCCAAATAGCTCAGCAAATTAAAGTGCCTGCTAGCAGGTGCAGGAGCCAGGAGTTTGATTCCTGGGCCTGCTGTGCTGGGCCCCCTCCCCAGGTACTCTGAGATGCTGATTAAGACTGGGCATGCTGGCACGCTCCTGTAATCCCAGGTCTTGGGAGGCTGTGAACAGGCAGATCTCTATGAGTCCAATCTAATACTGAGACCCTGAACGCCCTGT
>NW_004524581.1:3882968-3913468 GCF_000260255.1 Octodon degus | reverse complement strand
GCACTGAGACAGAGACTGAGACTGGGTGTGGTGGCGCTTGCAACCACAGCTCTTGGGAGGCTGTAAACAGGTGGATCACTATGAGTATGATCTAGTAGTGAGACCCTGGACACCCTGTAGACCCTTTCCTAAAATACCAAGAAAGAAAGAAAGAAAGAAAAAAAGAAAGAAAGAAAGAAAGAAAGAAAGAAAGAAAGAAAGAAAGAAAGAAAGAAAGAAAGAAAGAAGAAAGAAAAGAAAGCAGCAAGAATGGGAAAAGAAAATGGGACAGCGACTCCTGTAGCGATGAATAATCAAATATCAAGCAAAACAGGAATAGAATAACGTAATGGAGTAAGTCATTCAAGGTTTTCATTTCTGTAGCCAGGCCAGCACCAACAGAAATATCTGAAAGAAGAAAAAGCAGCCTTATTTTAGAGTTACACAAATACATTTTATGAACATTGAACATGAATTGTCTGTGCTGTGAATTCTATAGCAACCCTTCTTCTGAAACATCGAAGTGATTATTTCAGAATATCTACCGTTATATATCAAAGGAGTATATATTTTTTAGTACAGGAAACCATGATTTCTTCCTCATGTGTATTTTATAATTACCTTGTTTATTCACATTTTATCCTTACCAGATATTTAGCTAATGTCCTAACACTTTATAATGGCTTGTAAAATTTGACATCTTTTGTATTTACATTAAATACCAACCAATTAATTAAAAATATTTTATTTTGATTTGCTTTTATCTTCTAATTTCATTTCCATGTTGCCATTCCTGTCCCTTTTACACTTTTTATATTTCCTGCTAAACAATTTATACACAGTTTTCTCTTATGGTGTCTCTTACTACATAATAGATGAATGAGGTATAATACCACAAAGGGTAATACTTAGTTGTGTATCATGAATACAACAAGAATTAGAAATGGAAAGAAAGGCGTTTAAACATGAGAAGAACTGGAGATCATCTTGACAGACTTAGATTAAGTTCTACAGAATCATGTCAGAGAAGGTGCCTTCCTATCAGGACAGATATATTTTCAGTGCAGACATGTTAATAACCAAAATTCACACTCTGAAGGGCGAGACAGAGACCCCCAAGCAATGTCTCCATGTCCCACCATCTTGGTCACTTTTCTTTCATTGCCTAGACAAAATACCTGACACCCAAGATTAAGGAAGAAAACCTTTATTTTAGTTCATAGCTTGTGGAAGTTTCAGTCCTTACTCATCTGGCTCTAAGGCAGGATAGTGTGGCACTTGGACAATAGTTTAAGGTGGCAGAAGACAACAAAAATAGCAAGAGCAAAAGGGGAGAGAACATGCCTTTCATCCTTTCTCATATCGTAAGTGGGCTAGCCCCCCGCTGGTTGATATAGCGCTAACACTATCTCCATATCGTCCAATTGCACAGGCTCAGGATGTTTACAAAGTAAGGAGCCTGGCCCTGCTATTACTTAGTTAACTTCTAAAGTTCTGCAGTTGACATGATGAATCACATCCCAGCACAGTGAGAGCATACCCTCCATAACACTTCACGTAGAACTGCTGACTTAGTTAAAATTCTAGACTTCTCCAGTTGATGCATATGGCAGACTTTGTGCCCACACAGTTACTTGGACAACTACAAGAATGTTCCACCAATCTTTAGGGTAAATCCAGAGCCAGTCAAGTTGAATCTCTAGTCTACCTACCACACCTTACCCCTTTTCAACTTTATTACTCAAACACATTTCCTTAAACCATACTTAATTTCCAATAAAGACAATTGTAAAATCATTGTTCTACCTAACGGAATTCATTTGTCCCATATATAACTGTAAATGCAATCATCCTTTTCCCCAAATCTCAAAAATCCAAGTCCACTACTCTGAGATTTCAAGCACACTTTTAGCAGAAAACTTCTTTTAAAAAAAAGTTACATAATCCTAAGATGCTACAATACAGTATGAGCATTCCTATTGTAAAAGGGAAAACAGTGAAACCAAAGGAAGATTAGAAACCAACAAAGAAAATATTAAATCCTGTAGCTCTGTATCTGGAACCCAGAGCATACAGTGGGAGAATATTAGTTCCAAAATACTTGCAGAGCCTCATAACCATGACTTTTGTAGGCCTTTCTGTTGGGCTGTTTCCATTCATAACCTACAGCTTTTCTCAGAAATTATTCTGTATTTTTGGCATATCAGACTAGTAGCTTTTCCATTGTACCTTTGGCTTAATTCCTATGACTTCATTCATTGCCTGGTCAGGGTCTGTTCATGAGACCTACTGTGCCTACCTTTGGTGTGTGTCCCCTAGTCTCACAGCTTTTTCAAATTTTCTGCATACCAATAAAATCAACATCACGTGGATGATAGTACCATCTATTGTTGAGACAGAAGGGAGGTGCCCTTGGAACATGACTACAATCACCTGTTTTGTTCTTGATGACTGTGCACAGTAAGTTAATACTTGGGAATCAGTTCCTTTTTGAGAATTAGGTTTTAGTTCAGGAACTCTTCCTCGAAAGAAATTTTGATGTATTTGTTCTTTTGAACTTGCAATGAATGGTGTATTGTTACTTCTTAGATCATCAAGGGATCTTTCTTCATGTCTCTTGTATAGAGTAGTTGGTTTATTTTTAGTGGAACTATTTTCTGTATAAACCATGTGTTTTTTGGCCCCAGCTTCATACATAATTTCTCCTGGGCCAAATTTAAGATTTTGATTTGTTTCTGCATTGCCTTTTTCTTCCAATCATCACAGTAATTCTGGCTCAAAAGTATAATCAGTACTCAGACCACAGCCTGAACATTAGACTGTCTTCTAAATTTCCTGACATATTAATTAGTACACTGCCTTTAGTTCCAGTTCCACAAAATCTAGGATACTAGGAAAATATACAGGTGCCAGGATGTGCCTCATATGGCATTAGATTCAGTTGCCCGTGAAGTCCACGGTCCCAGTTGAATCTCTTGAGATTGTTATTCTGAGCTCTGACCAAAATCACCCATCATGTTATATTTGTAGTATTCTAAGATACTGCTAGGCTAGTTTAGAAAGCCTTCAAAACCTTTCTAAACTCCTGCAAATCACTCCAAGGGTTTATAAAACATATGGTTATATACAGTCAGTGCATTGGCTCCACTCTTGTTATTAATTTTCTGTATTATTCAGTTTATGGCAGAGACACAGCACCCAACATCTGCAAATTGAAGCAGCTATTTAATTTGTTCATAGCTGCAGTCTGTGATTGGCTGGCTCCAAGACAGCCATCATGGCAGAAGGGCATTGTGAAGCAATACTACTTACTTCACATTGCTTTGGGAGCAGATCTGAGGAAGAGGGCCTAATGGGAAGGGAACAGGGAATGGTATTGGACCCCAAGGAATCATCTCCATGATGTACCCAGACACATGGCGATGGATGTTCTGCCACTCGCCAGACCTGATTCCAAAGTCCACCAATTTGAAACTTTACTGTAACCTACATGAAAGTTGTGTGAAGGTGTAATGCATTTCAAGATCGTATAAGTATTTTTCAATTTGCTTCATTTTGAAACGAAGCTACTATGCCACCCATTAGCATCATCCCTTGTCATGTGTTTTACCTTCGCTAGTGAATTGCAATTACAGAACCAATTAAGTGCATTGGCTTAGTTATACCATTTAGTTTATCCCTTCTCTCATATAAGTGTTGTGTTCCATTGGAGGCTGTTCCTTGTTTGTCCTTTCTGGAGTAAAACAAAGTGGAGTAGAGGCTCACAGAATTCATGATATAGAATACCTAGAAAAAGAAGCTGTATAAACCACCACATATAGAAATACTGACACATAATGTGTACCAGAGTGTCAGTTCTGAGATATAAATGCATAAGAATAGATTTTAAAAAGAACATGTATTTAATCCTAGTGCAAGATAAGTATATTTTGTGATGAGCATTAATTGCCTTTGTTTTAGATAGATTCAGCCAAACTTGAGGAAGACATTCAGTGTTTAGTAAATTAGACGTCTTTCATTAAAACTTTATTCAACACATATTGACTGAACACCTAAGAAATTGGTTGGTGGAGAGTTAATGATAAACAACCGCTTTCTATTGTCCTCCTGCTTCTCAAAGTATAGTGTAGAAGGTAAGCACATAAACAGGCAATTATAGTGTTCTATGGAGCCAGATTAACACAGGGTGGCAGGGAATCTCGGTACGTGTATAATTACCTACACTAGGTGGAACCAGTCAACACAACACAGAGAAACATTTAAGTTCATAAAGACAGTTTGTTACAGTTTCTCCACAGCAGAATGAAGAGAATTTAGGAACACTAAAAAAGACATAGCTTTAGAGAAAAATATGGGTAGCTGTCAAATTTTAAATGCGTAAGAAATACTATTTACTGATTTTTTGTGGGTAGAATTTATCTTTTCGGATTAGGAAGGACAGCCTTCAGTAGTTACAACAAGAAAGACACTGTTTAGTGGACAATAACTCTTGTACAGTTTCCAGTACCCCTGCAATGATTCCAAGAGCATCACAGTTTATGAACAAGTTATGGACACTCACCCACTGACATGCGCATCTATTTCCCACATCATGATGAAATTACTCTAAAGCATAACTGAAGGGTATCTCTTTTCTTTTATTTTCAAGTGGAATGCATTTTTCAAAACTGACACCTCTCAGCCAAGATATACGAAGCATTTCTCAGTTTGGTAGCATCTGTGGTATCATAACACAAGATTGTCCACTGAATTTATTCATGAATTTAATCTACTACTTCCTGAATTTATGTATCAAAACTCACGACCTGTCCATCCTCTTTTTTTGTAGTAACTAAACATTTCTCTTACTCATCATAAAATCCTGTACATTTAATGTATTTTCATTTCTTGCACTAAAAATACGGAGGATGAGTAATTTAATATATGAGTTCATTCATTGACACTGACACCAGTGTTCTCAAGGAATTTTGAGAATAACAGTGTTAACAGTTGCCAGTTGACTTCCTATTCTTGGATTTTAAATGACCTGAAAGAAAATAAAATATAAAGAAACCAGTTAAAATTGTTTAGCTTGTTCTGTCAAAGGAGTCTTTCTGAACTTCAGATAGAATATTCTTTTCTACTAGAAATCAAAACTACAATAACAATACACATTAGTATTTGTATTGATTGTTTAATGTGACCCAAGGATGCAGCTAATTGAATGTATAACTCACAGGAAATGGCAAGAGAAATTACTAATTGTCATCATTTTATAGACGAAGGACGAAAGGCTTAGAGCAATTTAGTCACTCAAGGCCACTGTGAAGGAATGATTTTGTGCTTCCAACCCAGAATTTAGGCCTTTTACAAATCATGGGCAATATCTACAATCCTTGGGATTAAACATTGGGCAGCTTTAATATTTGATGAAAAGCTATTCATTTTTGTCATGTTCTAGGGGACTTGAATTCAGGTGTGCTTGTTACTACCTCTCCAGGAAACCTATTTGTCATGCTCAGTAGCAAATTTAAAGCATTTGTGTATGGAAAGAAAAAAAAAATTACGCTCATTTTGAGCCATCAGTTGCTTGTCTTCTCTTACACTAATAATTGCAGCCCCTTGGAGAGCTCAGCTCTTGCAAGAAATAAAGCCAACAATATTTTATACTTTTTAAGGTTTGTAAATAATATTCCTTTTAAAAAACACATTTCCACTAATAATGTCATTAAATGTGTTAATGTTGCCAAACTTCTCCATCTCATCTCCCTCTTAGACAACTTTTATGTTTCTCACTTCAGGGTGTGAAAGGAGTGCGTGACCTCTTCAACTGCTGTAAAAAAAACAAAGAAAATGTAGAGCAAGGCTGCTGCTCTGCCTCACACTGGGCTGCCTGGGCACTGCATCGCAGTTCACACCTTTGTAATAGCTATGAAATTTTTCTCATGTTTTCAAAATTCTTTGTGTTTTGCTGATTTTGTCAGAATAAATGAGTCCATTTTCTGTACACAATGTGAATAGTTGCAAAATCTTTAAATTATAATTAATCTATCCAAAGGCTTTCATGTTGAAGACACACCAATATCAGGCTCTACTTCAACCCTGATACGTTATACACATGCAAATATGTTTTTTATTTTTATATTAATTTTATTGAGAAAGAAGTAGCAATGAAACAGTTTCAAAACAGGTTAGTAGGACAGCTACAAAAATTAATACACTGCATACTGTTGTCTTTGTAGTAGTTATTCATAGTACAAGACACAGACCTGATATCTTGTCTAAATACTATTAGTTCAAAATTTCTCATTGAACTAAGACAAAGTAGATGTATATCAATGCTATTTTGTATATACAGACATATTTCTTTCTTCTGCAAAATGGTCCTCATTTATATCCCCTCTTTTGTTTCTTTTTGTCATAGATGGGTATTCCATTGCCGTTCATATATTGTAGGTGCATGAGTTCAGCAAAGTAATCCAATATAGTCTAGTAGTCCATAATAGTGAGTTATCTGCATGACTGACAACATCAAAAATTGTTGACTTGAGCCTTTATAGCACAGCATATTAATATGGCTTTACTTTTTTGAGGGGATTTGACTGACCTCATCAGATACAAAAGTTACATTTTTGTTATATAGGTCTTGCTTTATCTTGGTCTTAACCATCCAGAAGAAAAGCAAATATGCTTTTAGAACTGTAAAAATATTGATAGCCTCCAAGTAATGGCTTTTTCCATTTTTGGCATGAAAAGTCACTGTGAGTCCCAGGCTTCCCTTGGATTTGTGATCCTCCTAGCTCAGTCTCCGAAGTAGCTGAAATTTTTAAGCATGTACCCCTTCACTCAGTATGGGCTTCCACTTATATTGGTGGGAAATTTGTGAATCTGACCATTCTGGATGGATAATGACCAGCAGCAATAAAGACAAGGGCTTGACTCAGCTTTGAGAAATACATTATTTTGCTCCATTTTCAAGCACCATGATAAAACTATGTGAACAATAATTACTCTCAAAACTTTTGCTCAGTAAATACTCACATGTAGGTCTGGCCAAATAGCTCAGTGGATTAAAGTGCCTGCCAGCTGGTGCAGGGGCCAGGGGTTCGCTCCCCAGGGGCCTGCTGTTCTGGCCCCACCCCTGGGTCATGCTGAGATGGCAATTGAGACTGGGTGCGTGCGTGTGGTGGCGCGAGCCTGTAATCCCAGCTCTTCAGAGGCTGTAAGCAGGTGGATCACTATGAGTCCAATCTAGTAGTCAGACCCTGATCACCCTGTAGACCCTTCCCTAAAATACAAAAAAAAAAAAAACCCTCTCATATATCATCTGCCTTTATAGACTTTCACTTTGATTTTAATTGTTAAGACTTACCAATTGTATTTCTGAAAAATAGCTGAAATTCTATTTATGATCATCTTTATTTTTATTTTTAAATCTTCATTTGATAAGAAACTATCAGCCAACTTCTCAGCAATAAAACATTGCAAATAACGTGCCACAAATCAGAAACCACAGTAAGGTGGATAATACAGAATAATGCTAACTATGGAAAGATGATTTTAGAGTTGTGGCTGTTGCTGTTCAATGCCTTGGTGTGGTACAAGAGAAGAGCTGTGATTTCTTATTAACAGTTTTAATTAACTTTTAATTGATTTCTAAAAACGTAAGTGGTTTTATTATAGCCTCACACACTGAGTTGCTTGGCTAAATATTAAACATCAATGTGAAGTTCTTCACAGTACTGCTGATAGATAATAAGGGTTTCTGTGTTTGATTATCTTAGCAAGTTTTATGTACTCATCTATAGTAACTCTTACACCAGAAACTTCCTTGCACAGTGAGCTCATGCTGCTTTACACTTCTCAAATAATCACAGTACAGAAAAGGAAAGAAAAAGCTTAACATTTCACATTCTATTCTCCTTGGCCCCATTAGAGCTACGTCTGAGTACACAGGAACTTTAGAACCAATTAGAGCACCTATGTCTTTTATTCCATAGACATCAAACACTCATCTTTTCAAGGATATGCAGTGTATTAAGTGGTGGTAGATCAATCAGGTCAAAGTGTGTGTGTGTGTGTGTGTGTGTGTGTGTGTGTGTGTGTGTGTGTGTGATGTAGTGCAAATTTACCATATTCAATTTTAACTGATTTAAATGGATTTAAAATGAATTATGAAAGCTGATTTATGGCAGTGCCCATCTAACATTTACTTTCAGCCTACTCATTATTTTTTTTCTTTTGTAAAATTTATTTAGTACAGGGTCTACAGGGTTTCACTACACAGATCACACCCATAGGGATCCTCCTGATTTCAGCCTCCCAAGCTCTGGGATTACAGTAACATACCAGCACTCCCAGTCTCAATCACCCTCTCAGTGCACCCTGGGGGTGGGGCCGGCACAGCATGCCAAGGATCGAATCCCGGTCCTTGAACCTGCCTAAGTAGGTGCTTTAATCCACTGAGGTGTCTGGCAAGGCCTGAATATTTCTTCAATATTCCTCTTAACATAGTATCTCATCACAAAATGGAAATTTTTCTATATTTGCAAAAGACTAAAGTTAGGCACTTTGAGGTGAGACTATATCTCTGTAGTCAAAAGGTAAACATACTGTACTTAGGTAAACCCTGAAAGGGGAAGAGGATGACCCAAGTATTGGCAAAGAGATGAAATGGAAGAAGAGAAAAGTCCAATTCAAAAATTTCAAATGGGGCTTGACCATTACTGGTGCCCTAAGGGATGGAGGAAGAGTGCTGGCCAGCAGGGGATGCCCGTGACAGCTAGGAGCTGGGGTTGGTTCTTGTGTCACCACCATGGAAGTGGAGATCTCAGTCCTATAACCTTAAGCAAATGAGTGCTAGCAGTAATTTGCGTGAGCAAGAAAATTGCGTATGCCTTGAGTCTCTGGTAGGAACCAGCATTGCTTACACTTCAGTCTAGTGAGCTCTCCAGTAAATGCTTAACTTACAAAACAAAATTGATTTGAGGAAGCTGAAGAATTTATGATAATTTATTTTAATAGCCATAGAAAGCATTCCTTGACTCAACATGGTACAACTTTATTTTCACTTTTGTGATGGTGCAAATGCAATATGTTCTCAGTAAAACCTCTACCATAAATTTTGATCTTTTCCAAGGCCAGCATGTACAGTAGGACACTGGAAGTGCTGAGCCACAGCACTGAGCTAGCGGTGACCTGGTCCCAGCCCAGGACTAATGCTCTACAAGGGAGTAATGTGTTGCTGGATTATTCTGTGAATTACATACGTTAAGTGTAGTTTTGGCTTACTATGTGTTAACATGATAGTGGATTTATCAGGGTATAATCTCATGGTAAGGGAAGGAACATTGATATGGAAAGAATCAAGGAGCCTCCTGGAGGTATCGGTTCAGGAGCTGGACATATGGAGGGCATGTTACCCAGCACACGCCTGCACAGCCACACCCCATGCACAGTCACTTATGTGTTGGCTGAATTAAAGCTTTCTATCATAATAAAGCTTCAGCTACCTGGAAGAATAAAAGTGACAAGCAGAGCTGGGGAGATTGCTCCATGATGCAAGCACCTTCCTGACAAGCTCAAGGACCTGGTTTCAATTCTGGGTATGACATACCATGCCAGGCTTGAAATCTCGGGCATGCCCTGCCGGCTACCAAAACTAGGCGTGTTGGCACATGCTTCTAATCCAAGGGCTGGGGAGGCTGAGGCAGGAGGACCACTATGAGTCTGAGGTGCATAGTGAGACCCTGTACCAATTAATTAATTAAATCATTAATTGCATAAATGAATGATTTCCTGACCTTAAATTGAAATAAATATGACAGGAAAAGTGACCCAAAATGTAAGATTCTAGTCTAATAAACAAAACATCATGTTGTGAAGTTATTTTTTTTTCCTCAAACTTGATCAGTTTTCTTTCAGAAAATGGTGGGCTGGGTCATTTGTTCTTTTCCACTACAGTGACCAGCATCAATGATTTATCAGTAATGTGTGGGGCAAGGTGTAGGCAAAGTTCAACAGTAGAAGAAAACATGTCTATGGAAACATCTTGAGTCTTTTCTTTTTCCCACTGAAGCCCTTATTTTTCAGTTCTAGAATTATAAAAAAGCATTTCCATTTTATCATTTCCCATCCTTATTTACATCTCCCCTAAGACATTTGAGCAAATACTAACTTTTCATCAGTCTCAGATTATATGTATGCTTTCAAGAGTGAAAATAGCATCCATTATTATTTGTTAATGTATTTAGTACAGGGTGTACAAGGTCCCACTGTCCAGATCTGACTTGTAGTGACCCTCTTGTTTTCAGTCTCCCAAGCACTGGCATCCCAGGTACATGCCACCATGCCCAGTCTCAATCGGTATCTCAGCGCATCTCGGAGGTGGGGCCAGCACAGCACACTGGGGATTGAACCCCAGTCCCTGCGCCTGCTTAAGCAGGGGCGTTAGTCTGCTGAGCTACCTGGCTAGCCCATACGTTACATTTTTCGTAGATGACCTGAAAGTGTAATCGTGTCTGCACCTTGTACTGTGAATAGCCAGTAAGACGACAACACCTCGACTCTTTTGCAGTAGTCTTTTCTCATTTGCACCCTCTAACTCTTTCATCACTTCTCAGAAGTACGCCTCAAAAGATGTTACCTTAAAAGGCTTTGGTGTTTTTCTATGTCTAGTGCAATCCTGCCAAAAGGTCTGGCATTATGACAGATAGAAGAAATACATTCATGAGGGCCGGCCTGACAGCTCCGCGGACTACAGCACCTGCTTAGACAGAGCACAGTGGCCGGGGTGTGATCCCCCGTGTCCCGCCCCGGTCCCGCCCCAGGGCACGCTAGGACGGTGACTGAGGCTGGGCGTCGTGGCACGCGCCTGAAATCCCAGCGCTTGGGAGGCTGAAAAGGGGAGAATCACTCTGAGTCTGATCTATTAGTGAGACCCTGAAGGCCCTGCCCTAAATACAATAATAATAATAAATTTAATGAAAGAAACACATTGATGATCGTGACTTTCACGTTTCAGAGTTCACCACTTTGTACTGTCCACCATCTTTCTGTAACCACACCGGGCGTGCTTCACCAATCTTTGTGAAGCTGAAGGTGTGACTGCACACATGCTATTAGAATGCATTGCATGGGGCTCCAGGATGTGCGGAGATTAGGGGATTACTGCGTTCCTCACTCAGAAAGCAGTCAAGGGTCTTGTTTTCCTGCATCTTCTTGCTGATAGTTTGGGTTAGAATTATATAAACTTTCCTGGTTTTTTAAAGAGTTTTTGAACAAATAGTGTTAAGTTGTCATTTATAACACAGTTAAACCATAACAATACAATAGAAGAATATTTGCTCCACATTTACTCACCTTTCATAGTTATTAATGTAACTTAGAATTCTCAGCCAATATAGATTTTATTATTATTATTATTATTATTATTATTATTATTATTTGCAGTACTGGAGATTGAACTCAGGACCTTGTGCTTGCCAGGCAAACACTTATTCTACTGAGCTATCTCCCTGGCCCTAGATTTATTATAACTGCATCAATTCTGACGTTATTTGGATTTGTATTCTAATATTAAAAAAAACTTCAGAATTACTATAATTTCATTCCCATTTGAGTTTGGAATAGATTTAGTTTCAAATTCCAGTTCCACACATTCAGTTGACCAAACATTCATTAATTATACTAGTACTTGTTATTATATAATTTTATATATGCAGTAGGGCTTGGTAGTAGGACACTGAAGTATTTATTTCTTGTGTAAACATAGGCAAGAAAATCTAGCTCTGTATGCCTCATTTTTTCACTTCCAAGATGGTACAGTCATATTTAGACAGTGGGAATATTTTGATGATTAAATAAGATAACATACACAATGCTGGAACACTATGAAAATATATAAATATGGAATATGAATATGAAAATACATAAAGTTCTTGAACTAGAAACAACCACACAATAAGTTATGTTAATTAAGAACTAAAGTTGTGCTTCTAATTTTACATTCAAAAATCTATAAAAGAAACAATCGCTGAGGGCCAGCCAGATAGCTCAGTTGATTAAAACACCTGCTTAGGCAGAGTGCAGAAGCCAGAGTTCGATTCCCAGCATGCTGTGCTGGCTCTGCCCCTGGGGCATGCTGGGATCACCATTGAAACTGAGCATGGTGGCGTGTGCCTGTAATCCCAGCACTTACGAGGCTATAAAACAGGAGTCTCAGTAGGAGTCCAATCTATGTAATGAGACCCTGTACCAAATACAAAAAAAAAAAAAAGAACAAGAAGATGAAGATGAAGACAAAGACGAAGACGAAGACAAAGACGAAGACGAAGACAAAGACGAAAAGAAAAAGAAACAGTCCCTGAAAAATTCAGCACTTTTATATTTACTACTTGGACATAGTATGCTATTGCATTTTTAATAACAGCAAGGCACAAGTTATGCTCATTTTGGATTAGCACATAAATATGTACATTAAATTATAAGTTTGGCTTATTTTGAATGTAATTACAGTGCATTTCTAACTTTAAACTATGCATTGATTCTTCATTATCTTCTTAAATTTTTCCTTAGAGCAAAAAGTATTATTGAATTAGAGCAATGTCATAACTTGTCAGATCATCAGAAGCTCTTATGTGAATTTCCTTGTGTTTTACTGCGTTTAGGCCACAGACCCTGATGCAGGAATAAATGGCCAAGTGCACTACAGCTTGGGCAACTTCAATAATCTGTTTCGCATAACCTCCAATGGGAGCATCTACACCGCTGTGAAGCTTAATCGGGAGGTGAGGGACTACTACGAGCTCATTGTAGTGGCCACAGATGGGGCTGTCCACCCTCGACATTCCACTCTGACACTGGCCATTAAGGTCTTGGACATTGATGACAACAGCCCTGTGTTCACCAATTCAACCTACACTGTAGTTGTAGAGGAGAATCTGCCAGCTGGGACCACTTTCCTGCAAATAGAGGTACGTGGGAATGGAGGTATTCCCTCAATTCTGTAATCTAGTATTTGCCATTAGAAGAGAGGTGCCAAATTAGTGACAAAATTGCAGTGTATTGAGATAAATTTTAATTCCAGATAAAGAATAAATATTAGTACGCCTGACTTATTACATGTTGTATTTTATGAGACAGCATCCCTTTAGGGAAATTCCACATAATTAAAGAAATGCACATTTGTGAGAATGAAACAACAATTTTTGTTTTCTTTAATTTATGATGTAAGACTATGTTTATTTCTACTATTTGAGAATAAAGTATTAATTAAAGAAAATTTTAGTTGCCTCTAAAGTAATCAGTATTAAAATTTTGTGTGTATTTTCACACTGATCCCTCTGGTCACACAAATATCAAATATATATTTTCACATATAAACATGCATGTGCATAGGTATTGCATACACAACACATGTATATATTCATACTTACACATGTATATATACGCATGTATTTTTTCCTGCATTTTGCAGACACTGTTATACACATTATTTTGTAATGTTTTTCATTTTTATTCATCAAAGGTGTCTTTCTGGGTTTTAATCATCTAACTTCTTGGCTAGACTTCCTCTTACAAAGAATTTTGAACATTTTGGGTTGGTAGGCCAGGTTAATATATGAATCTTCACTTTTGTCGACCAGCACATTTAATTCTGGGAGTTATTTAGCACTTTGAAGAAAAAAATTCTGCCTTTGTGGAAGCAGATGGGTATATTGGGAGTTAAAATGGATGCCTCCTGTCTGGGTTTGGACCTCCTGTGTCGATGTGGCTAAATGCACCAAAGAGGTTGGCCTTGTAGGTAAATACAGGACTTGCTATTGTGCCTCACTCCGGAAAATGGTGAAGAAGATTGAAATCAGCCAACACACCAACTATGCCTCCTCCTTCTGTGGGAACACCAAGATGAAGAGGTCGGGGACCGGGGAGATGGCTCAGTGGAATAAGTGCTTCCCTGGCAAGCACAGGGACCTGAGTTCAATCCCCAGTTGTACCAAAAAAAAAAGATGAAGAGGCGGGCCATGGAGATCTGGCACTGTGGTTCCTGTATGAAAACCGTGGCTGGGGGTGCATGGAACTATAATAGCACTTCTGTAGTCCCAGTCAAGCCAGTCATCAGAAGACTGAATAAATTGAAAGACCAGTAGAAGCTCTTACTATTTGCAACATCCCTAGTCTATAATAAATGGGTTAATTTATGTAATAAAAAAAGGATAGCTTCAATAAGAGCAGCATAGGTCTCTGTGTTCTTGTATTTTATTTACTTCACCTGAGATGCCTTTGCCAGTCTGTTTCCTATAGAGAAGAACTACTTGGAGAAAGGTATTTCTAAACTCTCTGCTAAGGGGCTAGTCAGATTTTCCTAAGCAAAGGGCAGATAGAGATTATTCAAGGTAGTAGAAAAGCCCTGCTTGAAATCTTGGACGAGAGGGCAAGGTGTGAGCTAAGGTCCAGAAGAATGCCTCAGTCCTTCTCATGATGCTAAGCGGGGTGGAGGTGCTGAATCTTGAGTCTGATGTCTCTCAAAAGCCCACGTGTTGAGGGCTTGGTCTGTGGCCTGTGGCCCTTCCCTTCTCTGTGTCTTGAATGCTGTGGTATGAGCAGACCAGACCAAGGCAACAGAGCCACGTGACCACAGGCTGAACTTACAAGTGAAACCAACCCATCACCATGATTATCTCAGGTATTTTGTCATGGCGGACTAATCAGTTGGTTAAAATCTGAACAAGAAGTCAAGAGGAGTTTAGATAAGAAAGTGACAGCACATAATCCATGCTTTAAAGATCTTTTTCTAGTTGTGATGTCAATAATACATAGGTGGAGACTCCAGTCACAGGTGCTTGTATTGATAAATGTAAATTTAACACACTGACCTCGAATTTTGTTGTTGCATTTTATTTTATTGCTTCCATCCGAGGTATCTGTGCCAATCTGTTTGCCTGAATGAAGTAGCATCTGCTTCCATAGCACCTATCCTATCTTCTAGCTTCTTCTTCTTTTTTTTTTTTTTTTTTTTTTTTTTTTGGAACTGGGGATTGAACTCAGGCCCTTGCACTTGCCAGGGAAGTGCTTATTCTGCTGAGCCATCTCCCCAGCCTCTTCTAGCTTCTAATGGAGAATATTTTTAAGATGTCACATCATTTTTTCTTCTGTTTTAGTTTTTGCATTATTCCTCTTTAGGCTATAACCTAGAGTACAAAAATTATACCTTGATTCCTCTTGGTTTTTGTCACTCTGACTTGTACATGACAATTGTTCAATATATATTAGTTACAGAAAGAGAGATGGAGTAGGCTGATATCTAGGAAAGTACAGTAGGACCCTTGTGAGAAAAAATTGGTATTGAACATTCCTTAGTTTTCCTTTATAGTCTTTTAGTACCTTGTTAATTGTACTCATTCAATAATTATTTATATTTGAAACATTTTCATGATTATTGATTAGCAGGAAATATTTCTGACATTATGTATTTCTGTAGTGTGATTAATTTATTTTAATTTTGATCTTTCAAGTAAATAATAGTAATAAAATCAGCAATGAAAAAAATCCCATAACTTTTTCTCTTTATTCATGTTTTAATCACTGCTCCTCTCTTCTTCTGTCATCTCTTCTTCTCTCTTCTCCTGTCATCTCCTCTTTTCCCCCTTCCCCATTTACTTTACTTTACTTTTTTACATGAAAAATTACTTAGTAGAAGTGTTTCTCTCAGCAAATGTTTTCTCATCATTACATTCATGCTGTCCTAGCCATGGCATATGATTTCCCACAGCCTTGAGGTCTATTTTGGTTATGCACTGATGCCACCCTTATTCTACCTAATGTTTTGTACACTTGGAATTTTATACTATTTTTGTTACATATTTGTCAGACATATTGATCTCATCCCTCATCAAGAATTTGTCCCTGTATATAACATATCTTTTTTTTTCTCCCATTCCTCTGCAATTTCTCTGCTTCATTCCTTGCAGGCTAAAGATGTTGACCTCGGTGCAAACGTGTCTTATCGGATAAGAAGCCCAGAAGTGAAGCACATTTTTGCACTGCATCCCTTCACAGGAGAGCTATCCCTTTTAAGGAGCTTGGATTACGAGGCCTTTCCAGATCAAGAAGCGAGCATCACCTTTTTGGTAGAGGCATTTGATATTTATGGAACAATGCCACCTGGAATTGCTACTGTCACAGTAGTAGTAAAGGTAAGGAATTATGAATGAAATCTAGATGGCTACCTCCACTCTGTGTATCTTCTGTTTCTTATATCATTTCGTCAACTGTTCCCATGAACGCATTTATGTAAAAAAACAGAAATAGTTTTCTTGTGTGAAGTTTCTATAGAGGCTTTAGAAATATCCTTATTTTCAAGTTTAAAGATAAGTTTAAAAGAGGCATTAAATATGCACTGAAAGACTGACCATTGGAGTCTACCATTAGAAGTTCGGTAACTTCAGGAAACTCACAACCTTGCTAAGCTATACTTTAGTCTCAATTTCCCAGCACTGGACAGGTTAATTTGCTCCAAAGCTTTTATTTTTTATTTATTTATTTTCTATTTATTTATTTATTTTATTTATTTATTTATTTATTTATTTTTGCGGAACTGGGGATTAAACTCAGATCCTTGCATTTGCCAGTCAAGCGCTTATCCTACTGAGCCATCTCCCCGGCCCAGTTGCTTCTTCTTCTTCTTTTTTTTTTTTTTCTAACTTTTTAATTTAGAAGATTTTTTTTTCTTTTTTTATTAATTTTATGGAGAAACAAATAACAATGAGATAGTTTCAACACAGGTTAATGGGACAGTTACAATACTTAATACATTGCATATTATTGTCTTCATAGTAGTTATTGATATTACAAGATGCAGACATGATATCCTGACCAAACACTATTAGTAAAAATATTTCTTCTCATTGAATTAAGAGAAAGTAGCTGTATATCTATCCTAACTATTTTGTATGTACAGATACAAAATGGTCTTTCATTTATATCCCCTGTTTTTGTTTAGCTTTGTCAGAGATGGGTATTCCCTTGCCATTTAAATACTGTAGGTGTTTGAATTCAGCAAAATAATCCAATATAGTTCAGTAGTCCATAATAGTAGTAGGTTATCCATAGGACTGGCAATGTCAGAAGTTGTTGACTTGAGCCTTTTACAGGTCAGGCTATTAAATGAAAAACAGGGTCTAGATAGGTAAGGGTTCATAGACCTCAGAATTAATTAGTTAGGCTTAGAGACTTGAGTGTCTGGGTTTAACAACTCATCAGTCAGGTGGAACTGAGGTTCAGTACTAACCGTAGCATTGCCAATCTCTGACCTTGGGAGGGTTTTTAATCTCTCTTCTCTTACTTCATTTATTATAATACTCTGCATTAAAAAATATGGTGAATTTAATCTTTTCATTTCTTATGATTTACAAGGTATACTTTAAAAGTGGGCATTAGGGAATACTGTAACCAATTATTCTATAAAGCTCTCAATTATTCTATGACAATCACCTGAACTTTACCTTGAAGTTTCAAATCTCTATGCTTCTTTAATAAAGAAGAACCTTTCTCATTGAAGTTATTGTAAGAATTATTAATATTAAAATTAACATATTAGAAAAATATATGGATGATTCTTAAAACAGAAGTCTGAACATCACATACTGATACATATAGTTCAGTGGCAACCATATCTCTACAAGGAAAATTTTAAATAATTTACCAAATATGCATCACACAAATGACTTTAGATGACATTTGCCTTTGTATGCGATGCGAGTAAAAGTTTTTGCATAATCACACTGTATTGAAAAATACTTTGTTTTGGCCATAGAAAAACATAGAAATATGAAAGTGTTTTATTCCTTCCTTCATAGAAATTTGAATGATTAAACAAACAAACAAAACAAGTTTCTCGCACAGCAATAGACATCTGTGTCAAGCAGACATCAGAGGCAGAGTGAGAGTGGCAATGAAAAAGAAAGGAAAAAAGAGGGAAAGATGGAGAGACAGGGGCATGAAAGAGGGAAAGGGAAAAAAGAGACTTAAAATCTATATAATCAATGAAGCAGTTTACAAAGGAACTCATGGAATATTTCAATAAGTCCAAAAACAATTCAAATGAATACAAGTAGACCATGTAGACTTTTTTAAAACATGTATTTGGTAAAGAGTCTATAGGGTGTTCAGGGGCTCACTACATAGATCAGATGCTTAGTGATCCTCCTGTTTTCAGCCTCCCAAGTGCTGGGATTACAGGCATGCGCCACTATGCCCAGTCTCAATCTCCTTAGAGTACCCCAGGGGCACGGCTGACATAGCATGCTAAGGATCTAATGCCGGCCGCTGTGCTCTGCTGAAGCAGGAGCTTTAGTCTGCGGAGCTATCTGGCTAACCCTTAAGCTATGTAGACATTTTGGCTCACAATTTATTTGAAGTTGCAGCAAAATGCATGACCAATGACTGTGGCCAAGATTTTAGCAGATGACCATAGATATCAAGACTCATAATAAAACAGTAAGGTCTATGTGCTTAGACACGTACTAAGGAAACTATGTAAATTGTGAATTAATATTTAGTTCAGGTTTATAGTGTAATATTGTAATTCAGTCTCTGACAACCACCTTCTGGGCTGTTGGAGTGGTTCATGTTATGGGAGCCACAAGAAACTGAATGTGATCAAGTTATCAGACTCCATGGCTTTGTTAAGTTGTTTGATCCTGGAGATCATGCAGAATGCCTAAGCTAACTACTAGGTATGATTTTAAAAAATGGAGCATATTTAATTTTTTGAAAATTAGATTCCAGTATAAGACACATTGGCTTAATCCTACTGAAAGAAACCCACGTCCACTGGCTTCAAACACATTCATCCCATCATTCTTGGCACTTCTTGAAGTAGTACCTGAGGTCCTCTTTTGCGTCTCTCCTTGCCCACTCACCATCCTGGCTTCCTTGAATTGATTCCAAGCATTTACCCTTGTGCTCATTTGGACTTTGCTGTAGAGCCGGAAGTTGCATAGTGCTGATCAATGAAAGCAGTAGATAAGGGCACAAGGCAGTTTCTACAAGGCTATCTTTTCTTCGCTAGCACTTGGCAACAATATTCTGTGCATCTTTCTTCATATCTCATAAAGACACACAAAAAAAGCATTCCAGATATGCTTCAAAGAGCAGCAAGAATGACTTGACAGTAATGTAGTAGCAGTCTCTCTCTTACAAAAAAGCATACAAGCCTTTATTGTATCTCTTGAAAATTTAGTATGAGGTCCCTTCACAGTCATAGATATTAACTCTATCAAAGTAGTTTTTTTTTTTCTTGAAACCTACTGCTACTAGAATATTAAATGAGTTCTGCTTATATAAGTTATTAATCCTGGGATATCTGCAAATACAACCTCAGTCGCTTTAAGATTCAACTATGTAAAGCTCAGTTTCAACTGGTTGATTTATTTTTTCATGGTTTTTAAAATAACTGTTTCCAAAGGAAATCTTTACAAGGTTCAAAAACAAAGGTTAAGAGATTTTGCCTTCACAAATATTTTACTTTTTATTTTCTAGTTGTACAGTGCTTACATCTATACATTCCTCCTAAAACTTGAGACACAAATATAAGTAATGGCATGATTTTAAATCTAATGTTACCTGTGCATGTGGTGGCATAATTTTGTAATGATCACAAAGTTATGTTTTATGTGTAAACTGCTCTTATATCCTGGCAGTACATAATAGGACACAATTTTTCTCAATGAAAAGGTATTTAAGAATTCAAAACATGATAAAAAGAATAATTTTAAAATCTATTATTAGTAAAATTTACAATAGAGCTAAGACTTTCATCTCAGTATTTTATTATGATTCGTTCAGTGTTTTGTCAGATTTTGATTTTTGATTTTATTAATTTCAATGAGAAAGAAGTAGCAATAAGACAGTTTCAGAACAGTTTAGTAGGACATTTATAATAATGAATACTTTGCGTATTGTTATCTTCATAGTAGTTGTTCAGAGTACAAGATGCAGACATAATATCTTGTATAAACACTATAAGTACAAATCTTTTTTCTCATTGAACTAAGAGAAAGTAGCTGTATATCTATCCTATTTTGTATATACAGATATATGTATTTTTATTACAAAATGATCTTTCATTTATATCTGCCTTTTTATGTTTTGTTTTATTTTTTTTACAGAGATGGTTATTCCATAGCCATTCAGATATTGTAGGAACTTGAATTCAGCAAAATAACCAAATATAGTCTAATAGTCCATAATAGTAGTAGGTTATCAGCAAAACTGGCAATGTCAGAAGTTGTTGACTTGAGCCTTTTACAGCTTAGCATATTAAGATAGCTTTACTTTTTATACTTCATGCTTATACTTTTCTACTGGATGGTTAAGACCAAGATAAAACAAGACTCATATGGCTAAAAATGCAACTTTCATATCTGACAAGGTCATTCAGAGTCCCTCAGGATTAACCCTGCAACCATGTACAGCAGTTTGTAGATCTTTTGTCAGTGTTAGCCATGGGGATGAGTCACGACCTTTGCTTGAACAATTTGCCCTCTGTGAAAGCCTGAGAGAATGTTTTCTCTCCATGTGACTCTCCCCAGGCCCACTCTACATCATCAATCACTTTCCTCTGTGGCCCCATAATGTCCTTGAATACAAAATTTTGGACACCACTGAGTTACAGGATATTAGAGTACAGGTTTGCTTATGTCCTGATTCCTCACTGACCTTGAAGAAATAGGGTGAAAATATTAGCTGTGCTTGTAGCCCTGCTTTTTCTCTAATTTTTGGTCTGCAAACTTCAGTTGTTAACTCTCCAGAAGAGAAGCTTAATGACATTATTAGCCTATAACATAGGCAGTTGAGCTTAAAGTCACTATCTCTCTGAATATCAAACACCTTAGACATAATATGGAACAGGTATTTTCCATCAAGTATTGATATATTAAACTTTAAATCCATACAAAATATGAAGACAAAAAAATTAAAACATAGGAATAAACAATTACATATTTTTACACAGAAATTTAGTAATCTAACCATATACAGTATTGTAGCAGAACAGTCCCATGACATTTTTTTTCTTGTCTCTTGTTTTCATTTATTACCTTTTTTTAAAAAACCAACATTTACTTGAGAGACAGTATAGCAGTAATTGATATGATATTAGAAGGAGTACATATTTAGAAAGCCATAATGACAGGCATTCCAAGCATGGCCCTAGTATTGCACCTTGCTATCTTCAGTATAGTTGCTTAGTTCATAGGTATCAGCATATATAGTTAGTCAGGGTGAGACTCCTACCAATTAAGTACTAGTTTCAAAAACCTACTGTATCCTCAGCACTGCCTATAGAGGTGGCAGCCATCTCCCACTTGGCACGATGGTGGCCCTCAGACCCCTTGTGAAACCCAAGATCATTAAAAAGAGGACAAAGTAGTTCATCCAGCACCAGTCAGACTGATATGTCAAAATTAAGCGCAACTGGCAGAAACTTGGAGGCATCAACAACAGGGTGCACAGCAGGTTCAAGGGTCAGATCTGGATGCCTAGCATAGGTTATGGAATTAAGAAAAAGACAAAGCACATGCTGTTCAGTTGCTTCCAGAAGTTCCTGGTGTACAACATTAAGGAGCTGGAGGTGCTGATGGTATGCAACAAGTCTTACTGTGCAGAGATTGCTCACCACATCTCCTCTAAGTACGGCAAGGCTATCATGGAAAGAGCAGCCCAGCTAGCTATCCGAGTCACCAATCCCAATGCCAGGTTGTGCAGTGAAGAAAACGAGTAGACAGCCTGTGTGTATGTTTATTTGTGCTTCAATAAAATCACAAAATGCAAAACAAAAACAAAAACAAAAACCTGCTATAAACTCTCAGGATCGATACCTTACCCATATTGACCACTTCTTTCTCATTGATGCCTATTAGTCTCACATTGTTCATCTTTGCATCGTGTTGTAGATGTTGAATTAATTTTTCCTGTTGTTTTTAAGAGAACTTTTCTTACCTTTTCACTAGCTGCGATGGTGTCTTCAAGATTTGAAACTCTATCTTCACTTTCATTCAGTTTTCCCAGCTTGGGATTGAGATTTAAGTTCCTGCATATTTCTTTGACTCTGCTTCATGTGATCTATTTCTTTCCTGTACCACTCATTCAAGTATTCCATTGATTTTCCATTCTCCTCATTTTTTATCACTATCTTCTTTAGAAGTTATTAATTCTTTCAATATAGTTGTCCTTCCTTTTTTTTTACTTCAGATATTATTTCTGATCTGAGTTCCTCTGTACCTTTCTGCAGTTGTTTCTTTACTTAGACACTATTAATTCAGACATTTCAGCTGTGTGATTCCCAATTTCTTCTATGTTGGTGTCTCCTGCATTTGTTCTGGGTGGGCTCAGGGCCTGAGAGTGCATTTGTTGCTTCAAAAAATAAAAAAAAAATTTAAGATAAGTATATGTTGTCAGTAAAACATTAGTTCTTCTACACTGTATTTAATGTTTTTTGAATTCTGTTGCACTTAAGAAATTTGTGGTGTTACTAGACTAATTTTTAAAACTTCAGTAAAGAAAATGATGTCATTTCTTCTAAATGATAATTAATTTTGTTTCAAAAGAAAAAAATGACTCTCAGTATATGCTGCTCACAAACTGCTAGAAGAACCAAGTTTATTACACTGAAGCACTGCCTTTGTTTTTATTGGCATATAGTTTTAGGCAATTTATTCAACTTGGTCTCTATGCTTCTTAGTTCAGATCTGTTCAGATTGGATATACTTTGCTTGATCTAATGTTTTAGGATACAGGCTGTGACGTCTCTGTGTATTGTGTCCTCCTCTAACTCTCTAATATTGTTCAAATTTTCAAGGAAGTTTTTTGACACTAATTCCATCGGTCTGTCCGATCCCCTTTCACACAGTTTGTTCCCGGACTTCTCATTGTGGTGAGCTACCAAGGACGGGATGGATAAGGCCATTAGTGAGACCTTCAAGGAGGAGAAAATGTAGAGTGGTGGGGGTCGTCTGGTGTCAGAGAGTCACCTGTGTGCCAACTCTACCAAGATATAAATAGCTGAAGCACTTATGAGAGAGGGTTCCTATCAAGGGTTGCCTGTAGACAAAAGCTCTTCCACCAGTGTAGCTATTGATGTCTCTTGGCTTTGGCTTTCTTTCATATCTGACTTCAGTCTTTAGTAATATCTTTTTAGGCTTAACCATTTAGTTTATGCCAATCCAAAGTTTTTAGACAGCTAGTCAGATGCTGCATGCCTTTCAAGGCCTTGAAGGTTGAGAGCTGGACTGAACGGGAGGAACTGTGACCAGTGTGGCAAAATGGAATTTTAAAAAATTAGCCACTTTTCTTTTCTACTCTTTTTTTTTGTGGCTGGCTTAGGGAACCTTGAAAATGGGGCTGGCATGTCATGTAGGTTGGGGGCTCGAACCATAGTCCCAGCACTTTCCTAAGCAGGCGCTTTAGTCTGCTGAGCTCTCTCACCACCCTCTACCCTAAATATTTTTGTTTCATTGTTTAACTGAAAAATATCTAGATTAATGTAATTAATTTTCTCAGATAATATATTCTAAGATGAAAACATAGAAGATTATTTAAGAGTTTATCAATATGAAATTAGCGTAACTGAGTTCTTCATATGAAATGATGCTCTAGTAAATCGGAATTTTGTTTTTACTTTTTATTTTTGGTAATCCTGAAATTAGAATAGAATAGAACACAGGAATTACTCCGTGATATTTTCTTACATTTGCCCAAGTTTATCTGCCAACACTAGATCGATGCTATTTTTTTCTGGAATTAATATTGCCAGCTCTAAATTACCTTGGAAAAGAGATAGACTGTACATCTGTCCTACCGTAACATATTCTAAAGTATTCTGAAGGGCTGGCCACATAGCTCAGTGGACTAAAGCACCTACTTAGGCAGAGCACAGGAGCAGGGGTTCGATTCTGGGCTTGTCATGCCAGCCCCACCCCCAGGGCATGCTGAGATGTTGATTGGGACTGGGCGTGGCGGCACTTGCAATCCCAGCTCTTGAGAGGCTGAAAACATGAGAATCACTAAGAGTCCCATCTATGTAGTGAGACCCTGTAGACCCTGTCCTAAATATATATATATATATATATATATATATATATATATATATATATATATATATATATATATATAGAGTTGTCTGGAAAGCATTGTCATGACCTGGCTTTCTTTTGCCTCAGGGTCTCATGTTACTGTACGATTTCTTCCTTTGCTTTGTACCTCTTTACACTAAGAAATATATGTACTTGGGGAGTTGGAAACATGTCTGTTTCTTTTAAAACAGTTTTTAAAAGGTGCTAGCAATTGCATCTTTGTTTATTTTAAAGACTGAAAACAACAATACAGAATTTCAAACAAGATAGGGGATTCACAATGGTGTTGGTACCCTCAAAGTAGTTGCTCAGATTACAACATACAGACATAAAAAAATTGATCAAGCAATATGGACACAAACTGTTCTTTCTAATACACTAACACAAATTAGTACTACAATGAATGCCAGTGGAGACCATATTTATAAGTGAAATAAAGAATTACACAGACTTACATGTGTAAACATGGTATGGTCTCTCTATTAACCATATTTTCCCAAGATTGAAGTCTATACCACTTGATTGTCTATCATAAATATCTTTTTTTGGTAAACCATGCAATAAATGAACCCCTTTTCTACTATTAATATTTGAATGTTCTATGCTAAAAAGTCTTGTGAATGAAAAGGCAGACCAAAATAAGATGACCATTAGTTTTCTCTTGGTCCAGAGCGATTTTGCTGTCCTTGGTCTGAACTATTTTTATCTGCTATATATAATGATAAATACTAACCAACAACATTATTGTGATATATAAATGTTTTGAAAACATAGTTCTAAACCTCTAAATTCTATAGCACACTAATGCGACAAAATATTGTTTCAAAATTCAAAGTACAGAATCGGAAGCTCTCTGTGATTTTGGAGCAACACTTGTTCCTTTCTGAGGCTACCAGAGCACAGAAATTCATGTCTCCAGAAGAGGTAGAAAAAAAAAAGCAAGCTGCCCAAGAAAATATCTTGGTAGCTTATATTCTTATTTCCAAGGAAAACTTAATACTAAGAAAAATTTTAGCTCCCTGAAACAGACATGTTTCCAATTCTAAGTACATAAATTTCTTAGTGTAAAGAGGTACAAAATAAAAGAAGAGAGCATATAGTAACAATAAACCCTGAGGAAAAAGAAAACAAGGTCATGACAATGGTCTCCAGACAACTTAAAAAAAAAAAAAAAAAAAAAAAAAAAAAAAAAAAAAAAAAAACAAGTATTTAGGCCAGGGTCTACTGGATCTCACTATGTAGACAGAAATCCTAATGATTCTCCTGTTTTCAGCCTCTCAAGAGCTGGGATTACAAGTGCCACCACACCCAGTCTCAATCAACATCTCAGCATGCCCTGGGGGCAGGACTGGCATGGCAAGCCCAGAATCATATTACTAGCATCATATTAGAAATTGTGGAGCCTCATTCATTTCTCTGAATTCAGTTTGCATTATTTGTTTTACATTGTTTTGATAAACATAGTCAGTAGAATTAAATTGGGGACAAATATATCACACAAAAGTCAAGATGTTCCCTAATGAGGCTTGTTGCTTACCTAGGTCCAGTCTTTTTTTTTTTCCCCCTATATTTTAAGGAATGGTCTACAGGGTGTTCAGGGTCTCACTACTAGATCAGACTCTAGTCATCCTCCTGTGTTCAGCCTCCCAAGAGCTGGGATTACAGGTGTGTGCCACCACTCCCAGTACCAATTGCTCTCTCAGCATGCCCAAGGGGCAGGGCCAGCACAGCAGGCCCAAGGATTAAATCCCCAGCCCCAGTGCCTGCTTGCAGGTGCTTTAATCCGCTGAGCTATTTGACTGACCCTTTAGATTCAGTCTTTTAAAAATATTCTTCACTCCACTGACTACATTTTGATTTAAGCTAAAGCTATCCTGTAAGGCAGATGTGAGCAACTGTGAAAGTCATACCTAGTGGACTCATTTCTTCCTGATGGGGAAGAGAGATTTGCTCTAACTTTTATTGCCTCAGTTCCTTGATACTTAGAGGAGTCCCACTCTCCCAGTGATCCACTTATTGGTGGTTTTCTTTGACTTAACTAAGGTTATTTTTCATTGTTTTAACATGTGCAACAATAATTAATCAATATTTTATGTCTACATATTCAAGATCATTTGTCTTTCATATTCAAGTGATGCAAGTATAATAAGACTTCAGGAAAATTTTCCTAAAGAAGGTCAACAGCTGATTTTCTTTTTATTCTGATAAGTCAAGGTACAATATAGGAAATATAAATTTAAATCTGTGTTAAAGCTAGCAAAAATATTGTCATTGTTTCAGTGGGAAGAATGCAATGCCGACCACATGTAGTCTTGGGAGACTATGTTCTCCCCAGACTTGCAGATTCTCTGCTATTGGTATGTGCACTTGAAGCACTTACAGGCTGTTTTGCTGATAACATAATTGCATGGTATTTGCTAAAGAGATACTTGTGCCTAAAGCAATCACCACACAGAAAGCATCTTGGCAATACGGCTTTGAAAGTGAGCAAAAACGCAATTTATTTTGTAAAGTACAGGAAAAAAAAAAAAAAGAAAGGATGTAGTTGCTAATGTCTAGTCTACCAACCATTTAAAATTGGAGTACAAATGGGAAAATTGAAAGTAGAGTTGGCAAGAAGGTTTTCACACTATTTATAAAATAAAGTTTATGATAAACACCTCCAAAAAGTTTTCTTAATGTCACATTTACAGCATGTGAAATACAATTTGTGTCCATCTTACAAATAATACATATTTCATGGCAAAGATCTTGCAACACATTTAAAAGCCCATCTTTTGTACTGTATATCTTTTTTGAATAGCTATAAGAAGTGAAGATGGGATAACAGTAAATTATATTATGTGAGAAATCTATGGAAAATAAAAACAAATTTCTGAACAATTTAAACAGTAACATTCAGTGTGAAATGTAGCCTTAGAAATTTAAGATGCAATATAAAATTATTTCTTAAAGCCTAATGTTACATAGTATGAAAAACACACAGAAAGGAAATATTTCTTGTGTAGCATCCTAAATACAAAAACAGCAGAGAATATGTAAATTGAGGTATGATGCCAGGCATCACCGAAGCAAAACTAATGGGCTTGTTGAAAGATTGCAGTGAGAGAGATACAATGTGCAGCACTGCGAGGGAGCAAGGAGCTTGGATTAAACCTGGTTGCTTCTGCCCATTACAGAGCATGCAGGTGTGGGTATGGCTGAAGGCAGCTGCAGAGTTCAGAAATGAAAGCCAACCCTAAAGACTCATGTGGCATGGAATAGAGGGCTTCTTAGAAGACAGAACCAGGGTTTTCATTTTCAAGGAGTTCATCTTCTAGAGCAAGGCCTCTACTCTAGAGAAAGACAGCTTTTCTGGATGCCTCCTATGCAGGCGGTATTAACCAGATCCCAAGTGCCTGACATTATTTGCCACATGTACTCCATTGAACCAGTATTAGCCCAGTCTTCATTTTGGTAGGATCAGAGAAGTCATGCATTGAGAGAGCAGGAGACAACAAAGGACTCAAATCAAAACTCTGAACATTTCCTAATTTACAACATCCATCCTTTCCCTATCTAATTAAGGATGATTAAAAGATAATTGCAATCAACCTGCTAGTGGGAGTATACTCGAAGAGATTAATCACCATTCTTACAAATGGACTGATTGTTCTCTTAGATTCTTTGGACTGAAGGAAATATTTTGGAGTATTTCTTTTAAATATTTCTCCTCTTTGTGTGGAAGAATTAGCTCTGTGGCATAAGCATCTGCCTCTCAAGCACAAGGTTTTGAGCTCGATCCCTGGTACCACATATTTCTCCTTTCCTATTCCATGCTATGAAATTCTTATCAATGTGCTTTTTCCCATGCAGTCGCCATCAAGTTTAAAGAACAGGAATACATCTAGGAAAGCATGTTTTGGGACTGAATTAGTTTCTTAAGATATGTTCATGGGCAACTGCTCTAAAATTTTAGGACCAGAATTGTATTAAGTTAATCTTTCTTTATGACAGAGTAATGCTCTGTTGGGGGAAAAAAAAAACCCACATCCTTATATCTGCATTGGTTGATGAGTGTTTGGGTTGTCTGCAAGATTTAGCTATAAACTGGACTACTAGAAACTTGGGTGTGCACGTGTTTCTGTGGTTTGTTACTTTTAATGATTTTGGGAAGACATCCACAAGGAAAATAGTGGAGTCAAATGGAACCTCTAGTTTTAGGGTTTTGTTTTTTTTTTTGAGGAATTTCCACAGTGATTTCCACAGTGGATGCACAAGTCTACACTCCCTCCAAGAATGGAAAAGTGTCCCCATTTTCCTGAAGCCCCAGTAGCACTTTTTATTGATTGAGTTCTTGATAATAACCATTCTTTCTAGGGTGAAATGGAATCTCAATTATTTTAACTTGTGTCTTTCAAATGACCGGCGATGTTGAACATTCTTCCCTGTAGTTATTTGTCATTTCTACTTCTTCATCTGAGAAGTGTATTCATTTCAGATGCCCATTTTGAACTGTGTCATTAAATTTGGGGTGTAGGATGTTTTCTTCATTTTGTATACATTCTAGATAGTAATCCTTTGAGAAACCACTGGAAATTTATTTCTCCCCTCTCTATGGGTTGTCTCTTTACTCTGTTGGTGATTTCATTGGCTATCCAAAAGCTTTTCAGTATGATGAGATCTCAGTTTTTTTTCTTTTGTATTATTTTTTTTTTTTTTTTTTTCATTTTAGTGAAAAAAACCATACATAGTGTTCAGGATCTTACTACTAGATCAGACTCGTAGTGATCTGACTGTTTACAGCCTCCCAAGAGGTGGGATATAGGCATGTGCCACCATGCCCAGTCTCAATCACCACCAGGAGCAGGGCCAGCACAGCAGTTTCAGGGATCAAACCCCTGGCTCCTGCGCCTGCTTGCAGGTGCTTTAATCTGCTGAGCTATTTGACCAGCGCTGTTATTATTTTTTTTAATGTTTGTCATGCAATCAATGTTTGTTCATAAAGAATTTCCCTACATCTATTTCTCAAGAGTTCTGCTTATTCTCTCTTCCAACAGATTTAGTGTTTCTGTTTTAATATTTAAATCTTTGATCCATTTTGATTTTAATTTAATGTATGGTTAGAGGTAGGGGTCTAGTTCTTGGATGCACCTTGAGACCATATTCTTAAATGAAATAAATTGGTAACACATATGTAGATATCACATTGTTTCTTTGACATGAGAAATAGAAAGTATAAGAATGGAACAAAATACATAAGAGATAATAAATGTGAAACAGTAAGAAAATGTTCAGTTGATGAGGGCATGTAGGGAGAATGAAGGAGGAAGTTAATGAAAGAAAAAGAAAAACTGATAAAAGAAGAAAGAAATGGATACAATATTTTTGTAAATGAAAGGAACAGTGGTTGAAGGGAGGGGAGGGAATAAAAGAAAATCATTGTACATATTCTTCATGATGAGTCTATCTATCCAATAAATTTAATTAATAATACTTCAGAACTAAGATGTACATAATTCCTCTAAGGAGCCAAACTAGAGGCAAATAAACATGGACACACACAGTGGTAAAAATAAAATTCCACAAGGTGTAACACTTCACATTTTTATGGCTTTCTTTTATGGCTCCCAAATGTCAGCTGCTGGTTGTTGGAAGTTCTTGGAAAGTTCCTTCTATGTGGACCCAGTAAAAAACTCTCAACTTTCTCTGACAACTACATCCTCACCTAATTGCCAAGGCACATGAAACCAGACTCAGTCCTGTCATAGGCTCCAGATATTTAATGCCATCCAGTGAAGTAAGGAATGCTCATAAATTCAGGGGCACCCATTAACTTGTGGGCACTATCACCCCATTTCCCAACAGGTTCTTTTGCCACTGCCAAGTTCCACATGCTACAGTGATAGACCTACCTCGATGAGCTAGCATCCCTCACCGGGCCGCATGCTTGATGTTCTAGAATATTCAATAGAGTCTCTGAAATATTGATCCACTAAAGCCATGTAATATTCCATGATAATAATGCATGCTATCAACATCTTAGAAGCATCTCTTAGGATACTGTTCCTAACATTCTTCAAGATGGTACAAAAAAAAAAAAAAAAACAGGGGCGGGTGAGATGGCTCAGTGGAATAAGCACTTCCGTGGTAAGCGCAAGGGCCTGAGTTCAATCCCTGGTTCCTCCCCCCCCAAAAAAAAGATGATACATAATAGATATTGATACAAATTAATTATAGGCAAAAACTTTGGACTGTGTAGTAACAAATTTCTATACTGCAACCCTTCATTTAAGAGTCTTATATATGTTAGCACGCATTGTGAATCTCCTAAAAATACAGTGTGATTTCCTACTCCAATGAAGAATAGAGTACAGTAGAATAGGATAGAATAGAATAGAATAGAATAGAATAGAATAGAATAGAATA
>NW_004524581.1:3878959-3882868 GCF_000260255.1 Octodon degus | reverse complement strand
AATGCAATTCCATAGAGTTCTTCTTATTAGTGAAGTTTCTGTTAGAACTAACTGTCCAAAGAATGTGGCTTCAGAAAAGTTTCTTAGATTTTTTTATAAAGACAACTCTATTATTGTTAAATATTGAATAGGTTGTTATTTTAGGTGTACCTATGCAACCTCTACCTCTTTATTTATCCAAAAATATTTAAAAATAACTGTAAAATTACTTTCCAAGAAACAGACTATGTTACACATATTTAAAAAGCAGCATTAAAATATAGGCTGTGAAGGAAAAGTACAGCAGCTTGTTGGAGAAATTTTTTAATAATTTAAAAAATCTTTGAAAATATATATTTTTAAAGTTATCTATATATTTCTTAAATGGAAACCTTACATTGTGCATCTTATATATTTTTCTCTGATTTTTTTTTTCAGTTATTTTCTTCTCATCTCCAGATTTCAGAATCATGCCTTAAGGATCTGATTCACTATAACTTGTTTCTGTGTTTATTTCTATTAGTTCAATAGATGTGTGAAATTCAAGGAGTTCAAAGTTCAATTTCTTGATATTTAAAACACAATAACAAATGTATTTAGACATGTATTTTAACAAATTTTTGATTATGGTAGAAATAACATGCCTATCAAATATCTGTCATGCAATAAAAAGAAAATGTACAACATAGAAACTTTTATATTTGTGTCAGAATGTCGGGGCTGGGGAGATAGCTCAGTGGAATAAATGCTTGCCTGGAAAGCACAAGGTCCTGAATTTGATCCTGGTACCACCTGAAAAAAAAATATCTAAAATAGTTATACTATTACATAGAATCTGTTCAAAATTATGGTCAGAATAAGCACATATTCTTCCAATTGACAATAATATCACAGTTTGGAAGAAAATCCAAAAATGTATCTGACTCATTCTCTAACCTATCAAACATGGGGAAATTATATGTGAAGTGACATTTTGCATCAGATTCGTGTGTTTGATTTTTCATTCTAGGTTAGCTACCTACCTTGAAGGATTTTCCTACTGCAGTGCACAAAGAAATTAATATAACTGCCTAAGCAACTCCCAATGATCTTAAATTTAGTGAGATACCTTTTAGACACTCTCATCATACCCTTGTACTTATGCTTCCATAATGTTCATCAGACAAGAAAGTATTCAGGTATTTTTGTTTCCATGCTAGACAGCAACTTCAATACCACCAAGCCCCATGACTTTCTTCCTTTGCAATCATATCTCAAGCTTCTCAGACTGGACCTGGTGACAGTGGGTCTGTATCAGTGTTTGTGCTACTAAGAGCTTGTGCATGTTTTTGCTATTTGCGGCAAAGTGTGCACTTCCTTATGTCTAAATTACGGATGTACTGCCTCCTGGTATACAGAGCAGTTCCTAGCTCAGAAATAAAAAGTAAAAAATAAACAAAAAAAGAAAAACAAAACCTAAAAATAAATTTAGGTGGCTGAGGTAGACTGTTCTTTGAAATTTTTAGTTTTTTAAAAATTATACATACAATGTAAGAGAAATATCATTTGTATTTAAGATGTCCCAGCACAAATCAGGAAAATATTAATTTGTCTACAGCTGTGGCCTGTTATGCTCCTTTGTGAAGAAGCACGTAGCCAGGGACAGGAGAATGAAAATATGAGAAAACAGTGAAGAAGGCTGACAGTAGGAGAACCTGGTGTGGGACAGAAAATAATATTGGTATCTGTAGAAGAACATAGAAAGAGCTGGTCACAGGCAATTTAGTAGATCAGCCGTGTGGTCCACTAAGTGGAGAACACATCAGTTACATAAGCCTTAAGAGATTTTTGGGGTGGTGAGGGGGCTGCCAGTTAGCTCAATTATTTAAGTGCTTGCTCGTGGAAATGCAGTCAGGTGCAGGATAAGGCAGTTCCATACCCAGCTCCACATGCCTTACTAGACCCGCCCTTAAGGCAGCCTGAGCCAGCCAAAAAAAAAAAGTGCTTCTCAATCTTGGCCCAGCCAAATATCTCAGCGGATTAAAGCACCTGCAAGCAGGTACAGGGGCCAGATGTTCGATCCCCAGGCCTGCCATGCCAGCCCTGCCCCCAGGGTGCACTAAGACAACAATTGAGACTGGGCGTGGTGGCACGCGCCTGTAATCCCAGCTTTTGGGAGGCTGTAAACAGGCAGATCACTATGAGTCTGGTGTAGTAGTGAGATCCTGAACACCCTATAGACCCTTCCTTAAACTAAAAAATAAAATAAAATAATAAAAAAATAGATTTCAGAAGGCAGGACAGCCTAAAGCCTGGACATGGGGCATGCTAACTGAGGTAGCACTGCAGAGGCAAGGGAGGCCATTCTGCTTGCTGACTTAGTCCATCAGAGAGTGTGCATTGGCATGAGGAGGATGGGGCTGGTGTTGGCTTTAGTGTCATCATTTCTAAAATGGGGATCAAGCTATAAGCAGCTAAGACTTACTGTAGGGAATCTCTCTCATGCTCAGAGCCATTTTTATCATGATTTGGTGACAAATACTGTGTCATCTCTTTCTCTTTATTAAGCTTACACATTTGCAACTTTACTCCCAAGTGCCTATCTTCCCTCTCCTGCCGATTTCTTACGTCCACTTTGTGGTGTGCAAGAGTAGAACTGCTTTGTGATTATTTTAGATTTCAATTTAGTTTTAAAGAAACTCTTTTATTTTTCCTGCTAGCTAACTATGCCTTCAGGTACAGTTATTTACTCTCCATGAAAAGAAATTGCAAGGTTTTTACTGATAAAGAATTAAATAAATAGAAATAAAATTATTTTGAAGAGAAGCCTGGCACTATTCAAGATGAGAAGTGGAGAAAAGTTCTCTTTGGAAGCATAGAACTAGTGTACAGAACAACAAATATTACCACAGGAGGCAAACTATTATGGGTTTCATTGCTAGAATTGACTAGAGGATCGAAGAGGGTATGATTCTTTTTGCTAACACTACCCTCTAGTGGAGTAAAGGGCAACACAAAAGAATGATTTTGTACAGTTTAGTTTATCCTTAATTCACTGCATAACAGAATATTTGTACAGAAACATATTTATGTACATTTTTCTTTGGATGTCCCTGAAGCATAAATGTAATGAACTATTGATTATGCTTGTTGGCATTGCATTTCAATAAGTTTTCTCATTTGAAGGAATGCTTTGTGGAAGAACAGTGGGCAAATGACCATGCATCTCAGCCACAATAAAAGATTATGGCCCTGAAATATGTACAGTATGCCATGAAAAAAAATACTGCTACAATATAACTGAATTGAATTATTCTTCATGCTGTCAATGGCCAGAGAAAGAAAGGGGGAGGAGAAACAATCTTTTAATAGCCTTCAGTTATTCATTGCCTTATGTTTGTCCGTAATCAGTTGTTTTAGAAAAGATGATACAAGTACCCACTGTGCATTATTTAGAAGGTAAAGCTAATGAATACTTTCCCAGGAGAAAAACCAGCCACAGTAACTAACAGTATGAACGCTATTAATGCAGTTGTAAAAGCACATTTTTTTGCTGTAGAATCATTTCTTAAAAAGCCCTTTCTCTCTTTCTCTGTCTCTGCTTCTCTGTCTCACTCTGTTATCCAAATATAATATATATATCCCAATATATAATGTATATCCAGATATATATACACATATATATCATATTACATAAAAATACTTCATTAGTGTTCAAAATTGCTTCTGAGTGGGTAAGAGATAAAGAAAATTCATAAGAGCTTACTCAGTGTTAGAAACTTACATAAAAAGAAGCTCTTTAAGAGTATGAGATGATTATACTGATTCTTCTCCAAAAAGTGAGGTTTACAGTTCGTTAGTTATCTGTATCAGAAAGTTGTGTCTGGATAAATACCATTAGAAGACCATCCTCTTTCCTTTTTAAACTTTCAGATAGTACCATTCAGGAAT
>NW_004524581.1:3856469-3878449 GCF_000260255.1 Octodon degus | reverse complement strand
TGTTCATATTTACAACTCATAAGTCTATTAGAAACATAAAAAGAAGCTCTTTAAGAGTATGAGATGATTATACTGATTCTTCTCCAAAAAGTGAGGTTTACGGTTCGTTAGTTATCTGTATCAGAAAGTTGTGTCTGGATAAATACCAAAGACTGTATCAGAAGGTTTTGTTTCTTTTTTGTTGTTGTTTAGTTACAAATGAGGAAAAGGTAATTGAGGTGGGTGAGCAGAGAATAGATAATTAGCAATTTTAGCTTTGTATCTAAATATTTTTGACTAAAATTACCTACTTAATTACATGAAACACTGCAAATTATGATTATTACAAAATAATATTTTATCTATTTTAATTAACATTACTTTTCTCTTGTTGCTGGAACAAAATACCCAACACCCAAAATGAAGGAAGGAAAGGTTTGTTTAGCTCACAGTTAGTGGTGGCTTCAGTCCACACTCGGCTGGCTCCAGGGCAGGGTGGCACAGGGCAGAGAGCAGCAGTTCACAGTGGCAGAAAACAGCTAAGAGCAAGAGCAAAATGGCAAGATCGTTGGCAGCAACGGCCAGAGAGAGCCGCTCTCTCCCTTCCTGAGATTGCCTTCAGGCTACCTGCCCCAGGGTGGGTGAAGCACTCACACTGGCCATCCCAGTAGTACTTACACCCATAATTCCAGCCTTGAATCAGGAATTAATCACAGACTGTAGAACCATACCACAAGTACTGCACAAGATATAACACTGACAGAGAACCCTGATAAGGGATTCTCAATAAATTATAAAATGTTTTAGAAAAAGAATGAACTTGCCCTCGGAGGACAGAGTTTCTTATTTCATCTCTGTTCATACAGTTAAGTTCATTTAGGCAAAGTGAGTATGCTCCTTGTGGATTTTCATCTTTGCTGCTCAAAGGGCAGTTTAATGACTTGAGTACAGGGATGACAACAGTACCTCCATCCATAAACCTGGCAATAAAACAGGGAGGTACTTTATAAATAAATATCGAGCTAGTGATGCTAAAAAGTGACCATACATGTGTACGCCCAATGGTGAAAATTAAATGAAATATAATTTCCTATAAATTCCTTTTAATTAAATCTTTAAGTAAATTAACAGTTCTTTTGTCTAAAGGTATAGATAAGCTTTAAATTAATTATTGTACTGTTGCCAGAGGAAAAATTTCCTCTTATCTTTTAATATGTATAAGAATAAAAACAACACTTAAGGGACATTTCACAGTGTCCTAATTATGTTAGTTACTTTTCTCTTGTTCCTGGGACAAAATACCTGCCACCCAATATCAAGGAAGGAAAGGCTTATTTATTTAGTTCATGTCTGGGGAGGTTTCAATCCATAGTCAGCTGGCTCCAGGCAGGGTGGCACGTGGTAGAGGGACAACAGGTCAAGGCAGCAGAGGACGGAAAAGGCAGCAAGAACAAAAGGGCTGAGAGCAAGCCTCTTTTCCTCTCTTGCAGTGCAATCATGCTTAACACCCTGGGGCGAGTGTAGCACTTATACTGTGGCTTCCTTTATTATTATTATTTTTATTGAGAAAGAAATAGCAATGAAACAGTTTCAAAACAGGTTAGTACGACAGTTACAATAATTAATATATTGCATATTGTTGTCTTTGTAGTAGATATTCACAGTACAAGATGCAGATATGATATCTTGTCTAAACATTGTGAGTCTAAGTCTTTCTTCTTATTGAACTAACAGAAAGTAGCTATATATGCTTGGCTTTCTCTTATAAGGGATGAGGATGTTTACAAAGTGAGGACCCTGGACTCATGCTGAGATGCTGGATCAAACTTTGTAAATGGACACAATGTATCAGCCAATAAAAATTTACATTCAAAATGTTCTAATTAGTATTATTCTATTAAAAATAATTGCTACAGAAACATAAAAGATATTTTTGAAGAGCAACAACAAAACACAAAAAAATGCCATTGCTTACTCCTAAATTTACCTTTAAGAAATTGTTTCCTTCTTTTCAACAAGTTAGAATTTTACATTGCACTTTTAGAACACTATTAAAGAAAACCCCAGGCATCACTTCAGCCCCTGAAAGGTGCATCGTTTGGGGAGAGAACGGTCACTCAGTGTGGTGGCCTCCGATGGATACCACACGCGTGAATATTATCTAGGAGATGTGGCACACTTCTGTGGGGCTCCAGTCAGGAGTGAGAGTAACAGACCCGAGTGGCTGAAAGGGTGGAGGGTGAAGGAGGTATCTGAGAAAAGCTGAAGTCCATGTGGAAGCTGTCTTCAGCCTGGCTTCAGCCAAAGCACTGACCTCTTACTTGTGTTCTACAGGACATGAACGATTATCCTCCGGTATTTAGCAAGCGAGTCTACAAAGGGATGGTGGCTCCAGATGCAGTCAAGGGTACTCCGATCACTACAGTCTATGCTGAGGATGCAGACCCACCTGTAAGTAAAAGATGTGGATTGGTACTTAGAGCTGTAGAGAGAAAGACTGTTAACTCTTGTAAGTGACCCAGGTCCCCAAACAGCAAAGGTGATCTGTATGTATGTCAATTGCAGTCAGTTATATAGATTTGCCTGTTGCATCGACAGGTACAGAGCATATTTGAAATAATTAGTGTTAAACTTAGGCAATTAGACGAGGACTTTCTGTTAAAACTCAAATTGTAAGAGCTAAGGACGTAGCTCAGTGGCTTATGCGCCTGTCTGGAAAGTGCAATTTCCTGAGTTTAATCCCTAGTAGCTCGTGCCATGCCGGTCCCAGGACCAAGGTTATCTGTAATCATAACGCCAGGGAGGCTGAGACAGGGCAATAGCCGCCAGTTTAAGACATGCATGGGGGCTACAAAAGTGAGCACAAGGCCAGCCCAAACTGCACAGTGAGACCCTATCTCAAAAATGAAAAAAAAAGTTTTCAAAATTTACTATTTTATTAATTGATCTAATGCCAGTAATTAATGATAGTCTTCTATTTAGAATAGTATAGACTTAGTTTGGTATCAACAGGTTTTTACTTATTTATTTTCTTTGTTTTCATACACAAACAGCCTTTTATTAGCAAACTTTAAATCACCACATAACATAAAGTTTGTGTGAAGGTGTTTATTTTAGGAAACCAAAATCTCAGTATTACCTTTTAATATTATTCATACAATTTTTTTTTAAATCATACAGAACTGTATCTCAGGGCTAGCCAAATAGCTCAGTGAATTAAAGCACCAGCAAGCAGGCTCGGGGCCAGGGTTTTGATCCCCAGGCCTGCCATTCGGGTCCTGCCTCCAGGATATGCTGAGAGGACAATTGAGACTGGGTGTGGTGATGTGTAATCCCAGGTCTTGGAAGGCTGTAAACAGGCAGATCACTCTGAGTCTCATCTAGTAGTGACATCCTGAACACCATGTAGACCCTTCCCTAAAATACAAAAAAAGAAAGAAAAGAACTGAAGAACTGTATCTCTTGAAATAGACCAGATTACCATTTGAGACAGAATTTTTACTAAAATACTATGACAGAAATGATATAAATGTCCCTTAACTGTGTTTTCCTTTTGCATTTAAAGTAACAAAAAAGTAATATTACCTTCATATATGAATAATCCAAGTAATATTCCTTTTCCGTAAGTACTTCCTGAAAGAATCTAGAATACTCACTACAAATTCTTCATTCTCCTCCAAGCTAGATAGTGAAGATTCCACTTTATTGTGAGTAATCTCACATTACCCTGTGGAGTACCTGATCGTTTCTAGACAAATAAAATTTTCAAATGAACCTGTTCTGAAAAGTAATAAAAATTGCATCGTTTAATGTTTTTTTAAATCAGACACATTTGTGACGATGACGATGATTGTACGCATGGTGTGGAGTCAGCACGAGTAAGCGTCCTCATTATTTGTGCATCCCCGTTCGCCTTTACGTCTCTCTCCCTCCAAAGCTTGGTCTCCTCCTCTAAGTGATGTATAAAATCTGTTTTCCATTGCTAGTACAAACAGTGTTTCTATGACCATTTCATTTGGTAAAACAGGAACAGTAGTCACAACATTTTCAACTAAAATTGGGATAGGGCATCTACAGGCTGTGGCTATAGGGTTGGAAATCTGACAATATTAACGTGAAAGCAACATCTGTTGTTTCTGAACTTCTGTTGCCTATGAGTGCAAAAATGTCCCTGAAATAGATTTAGATTCCTGGGAAATGTGATGGGCAAAATTTCATACCCTGGGCTGGGGAGATGGCTCAGTAGAATAAGCGCTTCGCTCTCAAGCGCAAAGGCCTGAGTTCAATCCCCGTTTCTGGAAAAAAGAAAAACAATCATACACTTGAGATAAAGATAGTTAATGTGAACTGATTGATAATCATAGTCACAGTACAAAATAGTTTAAAACTAGACGGCCGGGGAGATAGCTCCACCATCTAAATGCCCGCACGGCTAGCGCAAGTACCTGGGTTCAATCCTCGGCCCACGTGCTCGGCTGGCTCCGCCCCCAGGATGCGCTGAGCTGGCGAGTCCGGGCATGATGGTCAGGCTGTAATCTCAGTGCTGGGAAGGCTGAAAATAGGAGGATGACTATGAGTCTGAACTGCGTAGCGAGACCCTGTACCAAATGCATACATACATAAAATAAAACTAGAAACACTCATTCATTTCCTATTTGCCATAATTTTTTGAACAACTGCTTATTATTCACTGTGAATACAGTACCTTGAGACCAAAAACTGATCTCAAGGTACTGTCTATCCTACGGAAAGACAAAACTGAATATTATAATGTCTATAGAATGTGAGCAAACACACTGGGGGGCGTGCCAGCCCACAGACACATCTTACCCACTCACTTCTAAAACAATTTTTTTTTTTTTGCATTTTAGGGAAGGGTCTAAAGAGTGTTCAGGGTCTCACTACTAGATCAGACTCAGTGAGCGACTGGTTTACAGCCACTCAAGAGCTGAGATTACAGGCATGGGCTACCACGTCCAGTCTCAATTGTCATCTCAGTGCGCCCTGGGAATGAGGCCGACACAGCAGGCTCAGGGGTCGAACCCCCAACCCCTGCACCTGCTTGCAGGAGCTTTAATCCACCGAGCTATTTGGCTGGTCCTCTAAAAGAAAGTTTAACAGAAAATTTAAGACAATGTTAAATCCAACAGCATAAATGATGAGTGATTAAACAGCATGCGCTGCTGAGCTCTGCCACAGTTTTCACTTGGGACTTACACCACATCACTGGCGCAGGCGAGGTCGGCGTGGTCTGTGGTCTGCTTTTGAAAGTTAAAGTACTTATTTGTAAGTCTCTGTTTTCACTCCATAAAGCTCGTTTACAAAAAATAAATACATACATAAAAATAGCAGTCTTAAATTCGAAATCTAAACATTTCAATGATGATGACTTTAGAGAAAAGGTAAATGCAAATTATTCAGCTGAAATAGCGATTGCGCTTGTTTCAATACATATTTCTCAGATTCAGCTTCATCTCGTGAAATATTAGCAACCTTTTCGTGTCGATGTAGTTCATAATTGAGCTTTTGAATCACTTTTGTAAATGAGTCCATTGAATAAGCACAGTCACGATTTGGCTGTACAAGTACAAATCCAAAAGAAAAGCTCAAGTTCTCGAAATTTCTTTAGAAGCTGTGCATTATATGACATTATTTTCAACGACATTATGTTTTATTTTTATTCTTATTTTATGACTGTGCCATAAAAGACTCAATAAGTGTTTAGGAGAAATCTTGCCAAGTAATCCAGTCCTTGAGGCTGTAACTGTCTATTATTGTACTGTGTTTACTTAATAATCTTTCTTCTAAAGTAGGATATAAGTCCTAGACAGGAAGTGAAATGTGTGACAGTTTAAATTTCTATAGCAGAGACTGATACTTGCTTATCTACTAGGAAAGTTTTAAATATAATTGAAAGGTGTATAAGTTAATGGTTATTTCTGTCCTTTTCAGTATTGGCAAAATGTGCCTGATCCCAAGAAATTCAGTTTACATGATTCTAGGAAATTTCATGTCCCCAATTCTTTTCTTTCTTTTTTTTTTATTTTTTATTATTTGGCAGGACCAAGGTTTGAACTCAGGCCCTTGTGCTTGCCAGGCAAGCACTTATTCTACTGAGCCATCTCCCTGGCCCCCAAGAGTACTGATACTTAATGAGTCCTGTTATTTGTTTGTTTGTTTGTGGTCCTGGGGATTGAACTCAGGTCCTTGTGCTTGTCAGACAAGTGCTTATTTTACTGAGCCATCTCCCTGGCCCCCGAGAGTACTGATACTTTTTTATTTATTTATTTTTAAATTTTATTTTATTTTATTTTTTTGTGGTTCTGGGGATTGAACTCAGGTCCTTGCGCTTGCCAAGCAAGTGCTTATTTTACTGAGCCATCTCCCCAGCCCTTTTATGTCTCCAATACTTCATTGGAGCAATTGAGGCTGAAAATTAAACAAAGTGATGTGCATTTATGTTTAGCCTAGCTTCTGACCTCTCATATGTTGTGTATTATGACTGTTAAAGAATACTATTTTTCATTTACAGAGATTGGCCCCATCTTTTAAAGCAGAAACAATAAAACACTTTTAAAGTATCAAAGGAAAATAAGACAGGATGGTCTGAAAGCTGGAGAGCATTATTGCTGAATATAAATTAAGTATTATAAAACGCATATTGTACAGAACTAAAGTGCTCCAGGGGAGGGGGAGGAACCAGGGATTTTTCTGCCCACTGAACTAAAACCGTTAGGACTTTATTCTCTTCCTTGCCTTTGTGACAGGATTGGCATTCTGTAGTTCACAGGAGACCTGAGTAGTGGAAGGCTGATCATTTGGGGCATTATAAACTGCCAACCTTTTCTTTCTCCCCACCAGAGATTTGTCACTTGAAACTTTCATAAGACAAAATTGCAAGTGTAGTTTGCATTTGCATATTTTTATTCTGTCTGTAACAGCAGGTCAGAGCCCTCTATAAAGGAGATCTATTTATGAGCAATGCTTGACAAATTAGAATACTCTATGAGCAAATAGATATAGAGCACCTGAAATAAATGAATGGCATTCGTTTTTGAACATTTTCAGTAAAGGAAGTATTAGTAAACCATGAAGGCTTACTTGTCTCACTCGGACAGTTATTTTCAATTAATGCATTTTAGAAATTTGTTGCATTCTTGTTTGAGTAAGAGCAATTGGAACATGTTTAACATCAGTAATTTAGACAGACTTTTATATTTGTATACATAACATTGTGAAAATTATATAGTCATTGAAATATTTTTTCTTTTTTCTTTTTTCTTTAGGACAGGGTGTACAAGATGTATAGGGTCTTCTCACTGCATAGATTGAACTCATAATGACCCTCCTGTTTACAGCTTCCCAAACACTGGATTATAAGCAGGGGCCACCATGCCAAGTTTCGATTGCTGTCTCAGCACGACCCAGGGGTGGGGCTGGCATGGCATGCCACGGCATCTGTCTAGGCAGGGACTTTAATCTGCTGAACCATTTGGCTGGCCCTTGAAATATTTTTTCTATGATTTAATATTGAATATAAAATAAAATAAATGCATCATAAAATATTACATAAGTTTTCAGTAGACTTGGTTTTAAAATAATTTCTGAACATTAAGAATCCTCACTATGCTTTTTAAAACAGAAAACATATAACAAAAATTTGGGGTTTGATCCCTGGGTGTTCCATGCCAGCCCTGCCCTGGGGCACATGAGACAGCAATTGAGACTAGGCCTGTAATCCCAGCTCTTGGGAGGCTGTAAACAGGTGGATCACTGAGTCTGATCTAGTAGTGAGACCCTGAACACTCTGTAGATCCTTCCCTAAAATACCAAAAAAATAAAAATAAATAAATAAATAAATAAATAAATAAATAAAAGAAAAATGTGTTGCAAGTATAAGAGGTTTTTTATTCCTATTATGATTTGGATACTTTGCCTTTTTAGAGTTAAGACAGTTTTTTTTTTTTATTTTTATGTTTTAGAGGAAGCAGAGATTGAACTCAGGCCCTTGCACTTGCCAGGCAAGTGCTTATTCTACTGAGATATCTTCTTGGCCCCAAGACATGTTAAAGAAGGAATAATTTCCAGAATGTTTTCACAAACAGCTTTACCAGCCATATAAATCATACAAATGCACTTTAGTAATATCTGGAGAATGAAAGAATGACTAGCCTTTACTCTTTTCTATGGTGCATATCTTGTATTTTATTAAAATGTCATGGTAGCACCAATGGACTCAGTTAATGGTGATTAACTTCTCAAAATACTTAACCCTCCACACAGTCATTGTTACAATTTATTAGTGGAGAACACAGCAGTACAAGAAAAACAATGTTTGCTTTTACCCATAATTGCTGCTTGTTTGTGTTCTGTGCCATAAGGAAACTTAGAGCCAGAAATTTTATATTTTAAATTTTTTTTACAGCCAGAAATTTTATAAAATTTTATTTTAATCTCTAGATTGCATGGTTCACCTCTGTCATTTCTGTTTAGTATATCTGCAGATATATATTTTATTATTCACCATAGACTGGCTGGTAATAGTGTGTTGTACCGATTCAGGTCACTGCTAGCATAGTAGCAAAAGCTCTGGTTTTACAGATCGGCACCACTAACTATGACTGCTGACCAGGGGACTGGGGAGGGGCAGTGTATGCAGCTCAGGAGTTCTTTTTTGTTTGCATCGAATCTAAATAAGGAAATAATCAGGCACTGTTTTCACTGGGAATGTCAGCTTGTGAAGCGTGAGATGATGGAGCCCCAGTCTGAGTCCCTTTGGTCGCCAGTCCTTAATTAGAAAGAAAGCACACTGTGAAGGGGTTGGGGCTTAATCTTTAAAATGACAATGAATTATAATTAGATTTGAAAGTAAGCAGGTATAAACGGGAAGGTTTTATGAGACAGTAGAAGCATAATTGAGAGGTAGAGAAGGTTTCTCTAGTATTTTAAGGATCATGCCTATTTCTTTATTCTTTTGGTGGCATATATAACATGTTATATAATACTATATTTATTTTTGTTATGTCACTTGGTTATATGTTCATATCACACATGATTGACATTAGAATTAGCCATCTCAGATATAAATATCGCTCTTCTAATTTAGAAACTGCCATACTTACCAGGTTTTAAGGTATATCTTTCTCTTATGCCGAGTGGAAATATATATAAAATGTTTCAATCTGTATAAAGTGTTTCCCACAATCTATGATATAGCAATGATTCATATCTTCATTTCATTTCTTTTGATGAGAGTACAGCTTCAGTTGGGGTCACAGTACAGCATACGTTTTTGAAGTAATAGAGTAAAATAAATACAGGTTTTCTTTGGGACTTACTCATAGGCTTTCTTTGCAGCTTAAATGGCATAATTTATTCTGAATTTACTTTTAGAAGAAATCAAAACAGATCCCCTGACAGTGAATCTTGTGTCTTTATCCTCTGACTTCTTGGCCCTGCACCCTATCTAACCTCAGGCACGGTTAGCTCTTGATTCTACTGTAACCCGCTTTCCAGTTATTTGATGGTGTGAACGTTGCTACAATTCAGCAGTGAATTTAAATCAAACACAGGCCGAGCACACCCCAGGCATTTCATAGTATGTGGGGATGAGTGTGGAAATGTGTTATGGACGGAGAAAACATGAGACTATGGCAGATTGGAAACAAGGTAAAGCCATAGTAGTGTCTCTGAAAGACATCAGGGTATTATCCAGAGAATAGAGAAGTGAATGTGTTTTGATATATTCTGGTCCTATTCCAGACAGAAATTCTGCTTCTTAAAATATAGGGAATTAATTTGAGTGACAGCAGAAAAAGTTGGCAGAGGATATGTGTCCCAAAATTATAGAGTCAAAAACATTCATATGTTCATGAATTTATATAACAGGATTTGAACTGTCTGATTCAATAATTGTCAACTATTTAAAAGAAAGAACTTAAACTAGAGAAATTCATTTGTACCAGGAAGTGTAGTAGATATGGTTTTTGAAACCTATTTTCTCAGCCAGAACATGTGAGGTTACTAAAGACTTAAACAGAGCAGTAGAAAAACTATTCTACCTATAGAAATGGGTCACTATGATCCACAATTTTTATTGGATAAAAGAGTAAGATCCAAAAGTCAAGTGGGAACTAGTGGCTTCATTAAATATGAAAAAAAATGATGAGGAATAGAAAAGGAGGAAATGGAAGTCATTCAATAAAAAGTATGGATAGCTTGAATACATGGCTGAAGATAAAAGGCAAAATAAAAGCATAATCCAAAATAAGTCAGAGCTCATAACTAGTAATCAAGGTAATTGTAACAATATTTGATAGAAATAATGTTTCACACCTAGAAAGCTAATTTAGGGAGAGATAATGAGATAAATATTGGAACAAATTAGATGAGAAATAGCATCAAATATAAGTACAACTATATAGGAAAAAAAAAGTCAACCTTGAGGCCTTGACCAAGAGATTGAGAAACTAAACCAGTGCATAGCTAGTGAAGTACCAATGCTGGACAGCACATGTTTTGTTCCAAGTTATAGGTTGGTGAATACAAGGAGTTTCTGAAAACTAACTCTGAGGGAGAATAAAAGCATGTAGGAGGATGAGACCACGATGTTCTCACAAGCCAACGACACCATCAGGTGTTCCTCAGGTAGATACGGTTGTGCCACAGTTATTTTGTCCCCTCCCCAGATTGTTTGCCTGCCTTTTAAAATGACCAGAAATGCATCAGACAGAAATGACCAGATTAAAACTTTAGAGAAAAAAAAATCACCTCAGAGAAAGTTGAAGCACTAAAAGTAAATTCATCTTCTAAGAGAAAAGATCATAATCAGACATAAGGGAAAAGTGAATATAACAGGAAGTTTGGAGATGTATCAGAAGTTAAAGAGTAAAAAGCTTCAGAGAAGGGAATCTTGATTAGGCTCACAGTCTGTAGATCCAGTAGCGTCTATAGAGGTTCTGGATCCTCATTGCCTGACTCCAAGGCAGGATGGCATGGGAGCAGGGCATCTCGGAGGAGAAACAGCCCTCAGCAGGAAGGCAAGAGTAAGCAGAAAGCAAAGAGTGATGAACAACAAGGAATGATCTTTTCAGTCCCTTTATCTTATGCAGAACACCACCTTTTGGGCAGGTAGCACTCACTCCCAAGATCCCTGAATCTTAGCATAGCATAGTGAATCAATCCCAGCATCACATCCTTGACTCTTGCAGCATACACCCTGAATCTGCATGAGGTCCTGGGAGAACACCAGGAAACAGCAGCTGTTATTTTTCTATATTAAGTAAATGTAGTATATGATAGCCCCTTACAGAAAAACTTAAATGTTCAGCAGCTCTAGAAAGTCTTAAGTGGATTTAACAGAGTGAGCTCTGGAGTAAGACCATCATATCTGAGCTCAGTAAAACCTAACGCTGCCTATCTCTGGGTTCTTGGTCAATTCACTTGGTCATTGTTATTGTTTGTATCTAGATGTCCCCCAAAGCCTCATGCAGTCACTGGCGTGTGGTGCTAGAGTTTGTGAATAATTCATAATCCAAGGCTGGGATTATGGATCTGAGTATTGCTGGGATTATGGGTGTGAGAGCGCCGACCACCTCAGGCAGATAGCCTGTAGGAAATATGAGGAAAATAGGGAGGCTCACCACTGCCACTGCTGCTGCCGCTCCTCCCTTTTGCCTTTGTTCTTTGCTGTTTTTTACCACCATGAACTGCTGCCCTCTGCCATGTGCCACTCCGCATTGGAGATAGCAGATTATGGACTGAAATCTCTATAAGCTGTGAGCTCAATAAACTCTTCATTTCTTAATTTTGGGTGTTGGATGTTTTGTCCCAGCAATGAGATAAAAGTAACCAAGACAGTCATTCTGCCCTTCAGTTCTTGCGTTTAGAAAATTAGAAACAAAAATAGCACAACTGAGCAGCATCTATCCATATTCCTCTCTCCCTGCCCCAACATTCCACTCTCTGATTCTTAGAGTTTTTCTTATTTTAAATTCCTCATATAATTGAAGACAATATTTTTTTCTTCTAAATTTATTTCCCCACCTAACATAATGTTTGTAAGATTCATCACAAATTTGCAGAGGGCGAGATTCTGTTCTTTCAGAAAGAAAGGTCTATTGAAGCTCACAGTCATTTGAGGCTTGGGTCCATCATGAGCTGGTTCCATCGCAGGGCTGTGTGGCAGAGGGCAGAACCAACAGCTCCTGGCACAGAAGGCACGAGGCAGCAAAGGCAGAAGGGGCAGCAATGGAGCAACATGAGAACAATACAACCGCCCTGGCTTCTCTCTCTCTATTCCATTAAGGCTGCAAACCTATTCAGTGATGTCACCCATGCTCAGGGTGGGGCTCCTATTATCCACACCCCTGACCCAATATCACACCATTAATCCACTTCCTAATCCATCCACCTTTGAAATTCTGTACCTTGACCCCATGAGGCTTCGGGGAGAGTTCTCTATATAAGCCCCAACATTAGTACTAAGGGATCATATAATAGTACTATTCTTAGTAGTTGACAAACCATCACATTGCTTCTCACAGTGGCAGCATCATTTTATATACAAACAACAGTGTAAAAGTATATCAGTTTCTCAATGTCCTTTATAATATCTACCCCTTTTTTGGGTATTTTTATGGAGGGGTCTATAGGGTATTCATGGTCTCACTACTAGGTTGGACTCATGGTGATGAGCTGGGATTACCTCCCAAGAGCTGGGATTACAGAAGGGCACCACAAACCCAGTCTCTGTAATACCTATCTTTTTGAAAAGAGAACAATATCCATACTAGCAGGTGTGACCTGATAAAGACTGTGATTTTGATTTTTCACTGCATGATGATTAGCATTATTGATCATGTTTTCGTATATCTATTGGAAATTTGTATATCTTGGAGAATTGGTCATGTGAAGTCTTCACACTTTTCAGTGATATCTGACTGTTTTTGTTAGTCTAGATTCCGGATTATGATGTTGTACTTGTAGTCAATGATAGTGTAATGTGCACTTAGAGGGTTTTTAGAGATTTCTTATCACGTTTTTACAACAATAAAATTTCTTATCACTTTAGGTTGGTATGAAAATTAAAAGTTGTCGCTTATGTGGAGTAGTGTGTACCATAGAATAAACATTGACTATCATTGTTTTTGAATTTACTCTGATCTTGTTCATGATGTCCCTGCTGTGTTTCTTGGTTATTGCTTGTGATCCCTCTTCTGTGCCTATTGTTGGTGATCCTTCCCTTTGCCTTTCCATGTGAATTCTTAGGAAATTGTGTAAGGGACTCCTGGAGCAGAGAAGGGATCAATCATGGGTGTGCTACAATTATCAGTGTCTTCATCCATTGATGTTCACAGCTGAATCTGCTCTTACAGTGCAGGGTCTTTTTGGAGAAGGTGGGTCACTAAGGCCATGCCTCTGGGGATTGTGTCCCTCATATTCTTTGCTGGCTCTTCTCCCAAGGAAGCACAAAGCTTTCTCTTGACCCATTCTTTCATTCTGAGCCATGATATTTGTACCTTTAAGTAAACCAATGCTTTACCAATACTTCTGAAAGTATCAGTGCCAAACTAACACTTGCATCTGCTCAGTTGCAGACATCAGGCATTTTATCCCAATGAGAGGCAAGGTAATGGATTCCCTTACACTAATGCTTTAAGTTTCTCCTCCCCATGCTCACTAACAGTCTCTTGCTATTGCTGTAAAGACCACAGACCCAGTAACCCCTGCATGAGTTGGTGGAAGGTTTAGTGTATGGGGCATAAGGAAAGCACTGGGCTTCAGAACCATCATATTAACAATTTCTTTCCTTGCTTGATCTCTTCTTAGGATGTGTTTGAAACATCAATGGCATAACTGGGTGACATGTGTTAAGGTTTCTATTTAGTAACACTATCAAGCTAGTCGTATGCCATGGAATTTTTGGTTTCATATCCACCTCTTTCTTCCCATCTCCCCCATTCTCCACTGAGAACCAATACATCTTCACCAGAATCAAGGAATCCACAATAACTCAAGAAAGAGTTCACATTAAAGAACATTGTTATGCTGAAGCCTAACACGTCTGCCCAATGCCTTGAAGTTAATATCACTTAATGTGACAAGTGTTGTAAACTTCTAGCTCAGCATAACTTGATGAACACACAGAAAATGAATGGAAGATAAGAAAATGATATTCGAAGAAAATGGAGAAAAAGGAAGCAACAATAATACTTTGTTGTGAGCTTTCCCATGACTGGGCCAAAACTGATACCCACAACTAAAAAGTAGCCTCTCAGATTTTGCAACATGCTGTTTTCCCTTGAAATTGGGAACCTAATTCTTCTATCTGTAGACCTTATATCCTTTAGACCTTAGCTTAGTCAGTTATTTCATCCAAAAACCTTCTTGACTCTAGAAACAAACTCATGCCCTTTCTTAATTGATTATACATCTACATTGTAATTATTTTTTTTTCTTAGAGCTTCTTGATGGGGTCATTTTCTCTTCCTTAATTGATTTTTTATTTTCTAATTACTTTTTTTCTCCTTGGTACTAGGGATTGAGCTCATGACTTTGCACTTTACGGACAGGCACTTATGCCAGTGAGTTATCTCCCCAGCTCTAATGCCTTATATTGGAAATTCTAAAGTTGCAAAACATGACAGTTTAAATTTATATAACTACTTAACTCAGTATGTCTTGCATTCAGCAAAACAATCCAATATAGTCCAGTAGTCCATAATAGTAGTGGATTATCTGTAGACTGACAATGTCAGAAGTTGTTGACTTGAATCTTTTACAGCTCAGTATATTAATATAGTTTTGCTTCTTATACTTTGTTTTTATACTTTTCTGCTGGATGGTTAAGACCAAGATAAAGCAAGACCTACTAATCAGTTTTGAAACTCATTGCTATTTGTTTCTCAATCAAATTAATAAAATAAAAAAACAGTATGTCTTGCATGATAAAGATTGGTGCAAATGTATATAATAAATATTGAATGGTATTTATTTTGTGATGATATAATCAATACTTTAGAGTACATATTGTTAATAGATCTATAAAGTATTAGTATCCTTTTTAATCATCTTAGTATTTTCCTAGTTTCTTTTCCTACCAAGGCAATCATTTTGATGTAACTCAAGGAATATCTTTTAAATAGACTATTATACTGTCTTGTAACATTTATTTATTTATCTATTCATAGTCAGCAAATATTTACCTACTTTCTGCCTGACTGATAGTGGGCTAGCTCAGGCACCTTGGTCTGGTCAATGCAATATGGAGGACAGTAGTGTGGGACAAAAAGATTAGCCTGGGAGCCTATTGGGAGATGAATTTCCTAAAGACTCTGCATTTCAAAAAGTGAAGAGCAGACCAAGCTGTGAGCCTCTGATGAACAAGACCAGTGAATAAACATAAGAGAAAACTGCACTCTAAAAATCAAAACTAGCAAATCCCTAACTGCTTTATATACTCATAAATAAAAATATCATTCTATTGTTGGGAATCAGTGAGGTTTAGGTATTGCATATGAAGCATGATTTTAGATGAAAAACTTCAACTGAGGATATTGGATATATTGTTTAAAAAACTTGATGGCATTGTATCATGTTACATGAGCTTGTTATTGTCTTTGGAGATTAAATACAGTTCAAGGAGATTTTATTAGGGTTCAAGTTATCCAGGGCTGGACTTGTGCCAATTAATCTCGCTGATTTCAAGTAAGACTCAGTCATAACCTGGGTCGTAATTATAGTCTTAAAATTCTTGTTTTATCCTAAGAAAAATGGGAGAATATTAAACGAATAAGGGTAAGATTGATAATTACAAGCATTATCAGTCAGTGCTCACTAGAGAAATAGACTCAGTACAAGGAGTACAAATACATAGGGACTTACAATGCAGGCTTACAGAAGCCATCCATGGAGTCAGGTGTGGACCAGTGTCAAGGCCCTGTGTAGTGGGGGCATGAAGGAGCCAGTCAGAGTTCAAAGGCCGGGAGCTCACTGTGGAGTGTCACACAGGTGTATGTCAGGAAGCTGAAGGGTCTGTCGTGGAAGCTGACAGACATGTGCTGGGAGGCAGCAGACAGTGTCCAAGGGAAAGGTGAAGGCTGCAGCTTCTCTGGAGAAACAGAAGTGAGCCTTGCTTATTTGTTTCTTTTTAGTACCAAGAGATGACAACCCTAGCCAGGATATGTCTTCTGTCTTCAGTAAATCCCTTTAACCACACCCAGAACCATGCTGATGCAGTTTATCTAGATGTTTCTTACTCAAGTTACCACAATCAGTTAGCTGTCACAATCTACCCCTTGTCAATTTAACATCAAGACATGTTTCTTTAGGCCACCATAGTCTTCACATAGAAAGGCAAAGTCATAATTAAGCCAAACACATTAAGCAATCCTGTATACAAGCAGAAATACATTAATTCCCTTCTCAAAATAGAATTAAATTTTCTCAGGATCATGCTCACTCCTAACATTTTTTTTACTCCTATCACTTTATAACTTGAACATTATTACAAAGGTCAAAGGATACCTAAAAACCAGTGTTAAGTCTATCAGCATTACATTACATAGAAAGACTTTTAGGAGAGGACTATTACAGTTACATTCCCCACTTCCATAATTGATCATAGGCCCATAGCTGTTATTTATAACTACCTTGTAGTAATCATTCTGCATTTCCTTGGCCTTCAAAAAGCACCTCGGCAAGCTTTGAATCTTTCCCTAGTGTGATAACTCATACCTTCATTCCTGAAGGTTCTGCACCATTTATCACCCATTGGTATTGGATTGTTGTAGTTTCTAATTGGCCTGTTATAATAGGGTATGATAACACTGGGGAGGTCCCTAAAGGATCCCCTGAGGTTGGAGTATATTCTTCCCATTTATTTTGCTCACTCACAGGCAAGAGAGGCAAAAATGACGAGGCAAAGGTTTAGCTTCCAGCTCAGTGGCATCATTGTTTTGCTGGCTGGTACAATCCTTTCCTAGTCTGGAATTAGGGCTTCTAGTCCAGCATAGCAAGAGGTTAGGACACAGGGAGAAAAAACTTGCTAGTGGATCTCAAGGGGTAATGCTGAGTGGTAGCATTTCCACTTCCACCCCTGCTTCCTGGACTCATGAATGCTGGCCATGGAAAAAGAGTATCATAGGGTAAATGCTGATTCAAAGCATGTGCAGTCTTTTGAAGAACTTTACCCTTGCCCTCTGAGACATAGCCAACTAGCTGGCCCTGTAATTGTCCTTAAAAGACCATTCCATTTTTCTGTCAATCCAACCACTTCAAGATGGTGAGGAGCATGATAACACCAGAGAATTCCATGAGTATGATTAATCATTTCACCTCTCTGACTATAACATGACATTTTTGGTCAGAGACATTGCTGTATAGAATTCCAAGATGGTGAACAACACATTATGCATCTGTGGATGATAGTTTGGGTTGAAGGATTACATGTAATGAAGGCAAACCCGTACACAGAATGAGTGTCTATGACAGTGAGATCCAAACACTGTCCTTTCCATGATGGACGTGGTCCAGTAGCATCTACCTGCCACCACGTTGCAGGCTGATCACCCCAGGGAATGATGCAATATTGGAAACTTGGTGCTTGTCTCTGCTGTTTTCATATTGGGCGTTTCGCAGTGGTTGTAGCCAGATCAGTCTCGATGAGTGGCTGTCTAGGTTTCCGAGCTCTTGCACTGTCTCCATTCCTGCTATCATGGCCACTGTGATCTGGAGCCAATGGGGCCAGGGCAGGGGTGGCTGAAGAAAGGGCTACCAGCTATCTACAGATTAGATTATCCTTTCCTCTTGATTGCTAAAATCCCTTTCTCTTGAAATCACTTTTTGGTAAGAACTTAAATGGGTTGCATATATCATTGTATTCCTTGCCCAGATGGAAAGTTCTATAAACATACCTCCTCTCTAACTATTTTGTCACCAGTTGTCCAATCATGCCTTTTCCAAGTTCCTACCCATCCATGCATCCCACTGGCTACAGTTCATGAATTAGTCAACAGTCACACATTTGGCCATTTTTCCTTCCAAGCAGAACATACCGCCAGGTGTACTGCCTCAAGTGGTTTCCCTTCACTGCTGTTCTTCAGGGATGTCCTTGAAAGGGGCTATAATACTGCAGCTCTCCACTTGTTTATGCAGAACTTGATCATCATTCTGGGCATGGCAAAAGGGATTGACTGAAGACAAAAGGTCCACCTTGGTGGACTCGTCACCTGAATGGAATAACAGGGAATAGAAGAAAAAGGCTCACCTCCATGTCTTCCGAAAATCTCTGTTCTTTACCTGCACCTTGGACAATGCCTTATGGCTTCTAGGACAGGAGCATCTTTATATGGACTTGCAAGAGACCCTGCCATGAACTCTAGGCCTTAGACCTCTGACCGGATCTTTGCATCTCTAGTACCTAGACAGTTCTTTTGCCTTCTCCAATACCAGATTCTGTGGGCTGCCATTGTAAGCCTATTTTGTAACTCTTATATATGTATATAGTTTGCAATTAATTTGTTTCTCTAGTGAGCACTTCCTTGAGTAACTTCCTTCTATTTTAAGTAAATCACTTCAGCCATGTGCAGAATTATGCTAATCGAATTTAGTTATGTGTTTCTTACTCAAGTTGATACAGTTAGTTATTATCACACTAGCTCTATCCTGTTTTCAAGTTTATTTGATTCTATGAGTTGATTTTTCTTTTCTTTTCTTTTCTTTTCTTTTCTTTTCTTTTCTTTTCTTCTTTCTTTCTTTCTTTCTTTCTTTCTTTCTTTCTTTCTTTTTTTTAAGTACCAGAGATTGAACTCAGGCCCTTGCACTTTCCAGGCAAGCACTTATTCTACTGAGTTATCTCCCCTGGCCCTATGAGTTGATTTGTAACAGAAATTTAAGTGTTTTCCCACTGTTAACTTTATATACCTAACAAAAGTACCTAAATGAAAGTATTAAAAGGTTTGTGTTATTATTTGCTGTGCTGAGGGATTGTTTTCACTTCTGAAACATATTTCATAACAACATACTGATGAATAATTTTAAAGAAGAAGTTCATGTTCTTTGACAGAAATCATAATGCCTTATCTACTGAAACTGAATGACACATGTTTTGCTTTAAGAGAGGGATATCTGGAAGAAAGATGTTGCCTATAAGAATGTTGTCTTATTCAGTTGTCAAAACATATTAGTTACTCGAGATGTTATAAGCCAGCAGGGGAAGAAGAAGGGAGGAAACACCAGACCTGAGTGGATGGTGGAGAATCCAAAGTGCAATTCTTCGTTATCTATTTTAAGAACATGTTAACATTCTTTTAGAGCCATTTAAAAATGACAGTGTCATTACATGCACAATAATGATACAAATCACTTCATAATATGTCCCTGGGATGAATCATGTCATGTATGTTTGCTATGAAACATATGGCTACATGATACATCAGAGTTGCTTTCACAGATATTAGAAGAAAATATCGTGAAAATCATCTCTGGGAGAAAAATTTTTTGTGCTTGAAAACAAATTACTTAATTTTTTTGTTTAATGATAGTAATAAGTTTGGTATTCCCTGATGCAATCCAAATACTATCATGATAAAGAAAATTATATGAGCATGAATAATTATGTACTTAAGAGATGACTATATCACGGTATCCCTTGATATTAAGAACATGATTATTTTGGTTCATTGCAGTCTTTATGGAATTCCTAATGTTTGCAAGTTTGCAAGTTTTTTTTATGCAAGTCTAAAAGTACGTTATTTCGCAATTAATTAAACTATCACTAGGAATAATTATATCAAAACATATTGCATGTAACAGTGGCAAAGTAAATCAAAAGTAAAAGTATATTGAATATTAAAGTCAAAGTAAATAATTGAAATCTTAGGATTATTTTTGGTAGAAATTTATATTTACTTTTTGCTATTTATTCCTACCTTTGATCTTTGGACATACAACAGTATATGTCTTTTGAATTAAAAAAAAATTTTACCTTTGGATCATCATGAAAGGATTTTTTCTAATTTATAATATTACAATATCATAAATGCACACTAAGTAAAAGATTATTCTGGCAGTATTATTCATGTGAGAATTTATTGAGTTTCACACATGTCAAGTCTAACAGGTAAGGGCATCACAAAATTGGTATGACTGCTTTACATCTTATAAGCCACATAATAATTAAACAAGTCATATACCACCTCAAATAATATTTAGAAGCAAACTTCTTATTTTAAGAAATTAATTAGTAGACTCTGTCCAAAGAAATCATGGATCATATCCTTCCTGAAGACTGTACGGCTGACACTCATCTTCAAAATTTCTCCAAACTATTGACAACAGTCATACATCTTGACATTTGTGTTTAACTAAGAAAAATTATATTGGACAGCATTTATGTTATCTAAATTATATTATCTTAATTTCTGTAGAAAATTTATGAGACCATGTCTACTAGACTATTGTTTGAGCTTTGTGGGTAATGAAAGCTCTTACCTGATGTGAGACACCTAGATGATAATTTTTATGCCTCACCATCCTCAGTTCATGACAAACAAGATTAAGTTTGCCCCAGGAGTGCAGTGCTTATGCCTCATCAGGTTTAAACGTTAGTCTTTCAATGCTGGGCCGCACATTATCCACGGCACTGTGAGACAGATGACAAAGTTCTCATGAACACAATATACTAGTAAGACACTTAAAATACCACAAATAAAAATTATTCACATACTTTGATAAAGGTTTTACAAAAAAATGACGTTTAACTTAATGTATAACTTCATACATATATATATATATATATTCCCTTGAGTTTAAAACAAAATATCCAGATTTGATGCATAAAATTAATTTTAATTTACCATTTTAGTAGTCAAATAATACAGCAGATATGACTATGTATAATACAATATGATTGGTACAATATCCATGTTATATCTTTTTTCTTTTTTTGGTGGAATTGGGGTTTGTACTCAGACCCTTGCACCTGCCAGGGAAATGCTTATTCCTCTGAGCCATCTCCCCAGTCCTCCATGTTATATCTTTTGCAATATGTGTGTGACCACACAGCTAGATATTATATCTACTTGCCTATAAAACTGTAAGATATTAACTATCAGATTAGCACTTTCACTTAACAATATAAACTTACTTTTCATACTTTGATTTAGAAATGTTGATGTAATACTGTGGAGTGTATGCTTAACTGGTTTGGGAATGGACTACAAGGATTGTTGCAACACCTCTCTGGGTGTATCTGAAGGACACAGATGTGTGATTTGGAGTCTGTTTCTCTTCCTTTATCCCTTCCATGCTGCAGTACTCCTTGCTACTTCCCCATTGCCATGAACCCAGCATGCACACTTCCACCTTGGTGACTCTTGTCTCTGCCTTAGGTCCCGCTAGTAATGGACTAAAACAGCTCATGGTGCAAAAACAAGAGCATGTCGCACCTCCCCTCCATTAGTTGTGAGCACTGGAGCTCAGTGGCTGGAAAGCTGATGAATACATTTTTTAATAGAAGTGTTTTTTCCCCAAATTTAGTTCTCAACTTTGACCAGTGGTGAAATCCACAACTCCAGAGGCTTGTCCTTCTGTCTTTCTTCTTGTTGCTTCCCTCTACAGACATGAGAGTCAATGCTTTTCTGAAGTATATCTATGAGCGGCCAAAGTGTGTAACGTTGAGTTGCAATGCCCTATGCTGTACTTTTGTGCTATAAATCTGTACTTTAGCATAATAGTAGCTGGCATTTCCATAGCTGCACCTGGGGGATATGGAAAGTATTCTTAGTGATTGCCCACTTGCTACTACAAAAGGCAAGGTGTGTACAGCTGTCCAAGTGTCAAAAGGTATTTTTGCCCATATAATGTTCACTAACAGTTTTTGCATGTGTTTACCTGAGCTTTACAAGGGTAAAATACACCCACACCATTTTTCTGTTAAGAAAGCATTTGTTTCACTATAATAGAATGTGAATGTGGCTCACAGTAGCTGGCCTTGAGGA
>NW_004524581.1:3851771-3852994 GCF_000260255.1 Octodon degus | reverse complement strand
TAAATGGACTCAATTCACAAATTAAAAGAAGTAGATTTGCAGAGTGGATCAAGAAACAAAATCCAACAATATGCTATATATAAGAAACACATGTAACTGAAAAAGGAAAATTCATAGGCTGAAAGTCAAAGAATGAAAAATAGTACTATATTTTGCAGGAGCACAGAAAAAATAGGGGTAGCTATTCTGTTTGCAGGTAATGTGAACATTAAACCAACAATAACCAAACAAGATAAAGAAAGTCATTAGTTACTTGACAGGGAAAAATTTCAAGTGGAAGAGGTAACAGTCATAAATATGTATGCACCAAATAAGGAAGCACCCAACCATATTAAGACAAATATTAACGGACATGAAAAATCTGATAACCAACAACACAAGCTTATCAGGGGATATTAAACACCCCCTTATCTCAAAAAGATAGATCAAGTAAGCAAAAATTAGGCAAGAGGTAGAAGAACTGAATCAAATCTTTGAACAGATGGACTTAGTGGACATAAACAGTGTTCCACCAAACAAGATCTGAATATATATTCTTTTCAGCTGCACATGAAATGTTTTCTAAAATAGACCACAGACTAGTCCACAGATCATGCTTAAGTAAATGCAAGAAAACAGAAATTATCCCATGCGTTTTATCTGACCACAGTGCATAGAAAATGGAAATTAATCACAAAAGAAAATGCAAAAACCCCAGAAATATATGGGAATTAAATAACACCTTCTTCAGGAACAAATGGGCTACAAATGAAATTAAACAAGAAGTTAAACAGTATCTGCAACCCAAAAAATTCAAACACAACTTACTGGATTTTGTGGGATATAATGAAAGCAGTTCTCAGAGGGAAATTTATGGCAGTGAACTCAAACATTAGGAAAACAGAACAATAACAAATAAATACAGTAATGCTGCACCTCAAGCTTTTAGAAAAGGAAAGAAAACCAAGCCCAAATCTGAAAGACAGGAGGAAATTTTAGAGAATAGAGCAGAAATCAATGCAATAGAGACAAAGAAAAGAACAAAAAGAATTAATGAATCCAATATCTGGTTCTTTGAAAGATTAAATAATATTGATAAAACTTTAGCCAACCTCATCAAAAAGAGGTAAGAAAAACTCAAATTCAAGCAAGGAAGGAAAAGGGTGAAATTGCTATAGATCCTATGGAAATTTAGAAGATCATCAGTAGCTATTTTGAAATCTTTTACTCTCACAGAATCAAAT
>NW_004524581.1:3848630-3849806 GCF_000260255.1 Octodon degus | reverse complement strand
CTGGTCATTGGAGAAATGCAATTTAGAATAACTTTAAGATACCATCCCACCCCACAAAGAATGGCTGCCATAAGGAAGTCAACTAACTAATAACTAATTTTGGAGAGAGGCTTTGGGGAAAAAAGCCTCTACTGCTGGTGGGAATTGTAGAATGGTACAATCACAACACAGGTCAGTATATAGACTCCTCAATAAACTAGGACTGGGAATCCCATTCAGTCCAGCTATCTCTGTCTGGGTGATTTTCCAAAAGAACTCAACATGTCATCCCTAAGTGATATATGTGCACCCATATTTATAACAGCATAATTTTTCATAGCTAAATCTTGAAAGCAACCAAAATGCCCATCATTTGAAGAATGGATGAAAAAAGATGTGATACTTTTACACAATGGAGTATTACTCTGCTATAAAGAAAAACAAACTTGAGGCTTTTTAGGCAAATGGATGAAACTAGAGGCTATACTCATAAGTGAGATAAATCGGATGCATGTGTGTTAATATTGCATTGTCTACCTAATGTAAGAACCTGAGAGAATAGATAAAATCTGAAAGGTCTAATAGATATAGTAATATGGAAAGAAAATTATCATCAATAAGAAACAAGGAAAATGAGGGACAGGCAAAAAGAGGAAAAAAAGAAAGGGGGAAATCATATATGTACAAGATAGCAGAAATGATTGCATAACTAATCTCATCAGTTCTTTAAAAATGGCAGTCAGTGTTCAAATTTTCGCTTTGACTAAGCCTATATGCTAGTATCTGTAGTGTGACCAACTACATTGAAGACAGCAATGTGCAATACAAAAATCACAATTGAATACCTCTTATTTTGTTCTTTTTAAATATGTATCATTTCTAATGTCTTACAAATTATGACTATGCTCTCTTTAAAATAAATTCCAAAAAGTTACAATGGTGAGAAGGACTTAAGGTTTATGGAAAGCAAGCATTGTGTTCAATCCTTTGTCCAATCTTATATACCTATATCTGTTAATCTGAGCCACAGATTTGAGGTAAAGATTTGTTTTATAATTCTGTTGTTATTTTCATTGTAGTTTATATAGGAAATTTTTGGGTTTTTTTTAGAATTCTAATACCAAAAAGCAGTCAATGTTGAAAATTTTGGTGCTTTTTTTAAATAAACACTCAAGGGGCCGGGGAGATAGCTCAGTA
>NW_004524581.1:3833811-3847849 GCF_000260255.1 Octodon degus | reverse complement strand
CCTATAGGATTGTTCTCAATTTTTAATTTCATTGTCAGTATTGCCAGTGTTTTCAGTCTTCTTTATATAATGAAGATTCCAGGAATATTATGTGTTTATTTTAAATATTTTATTTTGGGAAATATACTCCTCTAAGGGATAATGTATCACTTCCATGACATTTCCAGGAAAATTTTGAAGAATATTTTGGCAAATGGAAGTTGCTATTACGAAGTTAATCTACACCAATAAAGCAATAGAGCTTTCTGGAGTACTAACTGCAGAGATACATGTACGGGAGGTTTCGTCAGTGTAACAATGTATCTGACAATCAAAATGAACAATAGGAAAGTTTTATGTTGGCTTATGGCTTAGTCGTCTTCAGGCGTGGCAGACTGGCTCTGTGGCTACTGGTCTGTGGTAAGAGAGCAGCTCATCGCGCAGAGGACACTGCAGAGTGAAGCAGAAATCGTCCTCTGAAAGCCAAGCAGCGGCCACCACTCCCCAGCACATGGCTCCTGGGACCACTCCAGACACAAATTATCACCAGCATTTCGTGCAAGATGGACCTTGTCATATCCGGTAGCACATCGCATCAAAAAACATGAGCTGCTGTGTCAGGACGTGAACTTAAATACTACGTGTGAAAAACAGCAACTTTCCCAACCTCTCTCACCTCAGATTTTGAAACATGAAAAGCGAAAATGTCTTCTTCATCTATCTCAGGGAGTTGCTGGAAGTGTCAGATTAGAATGCTTGGAAAACTGAACACTGCAAATATTAATATTTCGTACTAATATTTAAGTATTAATCAGTAGGGTAAGACAGACTGTGAAAACTGAAGTATGACTAACCTAATGTGAGGTTGACCCTGTCCATCACACTGCACAAGTGGACTTGTGAGAAGAAGCTGGCTTACCTGTGTATTTTAACAAATGTCTAAAGAATTTTTAAAAAAGGATTACTGTACCAGTTCAGTCTTGAAAACTAGCTTATCTAAAGGGATTTTTTCCCCACTGAGTGGACTTAAATCAATTAATAGAAGTGGCTGAGATGGTAAATCAAGGGGCTTCAAAAATCGGTTCTGCTCTGCTTCTCACAAGTCCTCCATTTCCATAAATATGAGGAAGGAATTCGCTGTGCTGCTCTTCAGACGAACCTAAGCCGCAAAATAACAGGACACTCCATTCGAGGTTCCTTCGCCTTCTGAGAAGACAATCCCTGCGTGCAACACTCACCACTTTCCTGTGAGATTCATCCTTATGTCTTGAACATTTCTTTCTTAAATTTTTCTTCAATAACTCCTCTGATAAAGACAGTGTCAATACAATAAAACTCCTTAATTGCTTAAATAGTGCTTCCTTGTTCTGTCTGACATAAGGTTATGAGAATTTTTAACTAACTTCTCAGTTATATACAGTACAGAGTCTCACTATGCAGCTGGGATTCTCATAGTGGTTCTCCTGTTTTCAGTCTCCCCAGTGCTGGGATTATAGGCAGGTGTCACGTCGCCGGGTCTTGGTGGCTGGCTCAGTGTGCCTGGGGGAGGGGCCGGGGTGGCATGAGGTGCTGGGGATGAACCCCAATCCCTGCGCTTTCCTAAGCAGGCACTTAGTCCACTGGGCTATCTCACTGTCCCCAGAAATTATATCTAATTGAAGCAAATTTTTTAGTCAGCTTTTGAAACCTTATATTATGTGAAAAGACTAAAATGTTTTACTTTATCTCGGCCAGGAAAGAGGAATTGGAATTGTTAGTTAATTAAAGAGCAGAGTTTAAGTGCAATCCATTATTTAAAACATAAAATTGAATATTTAATTGGATATTAATAAACCCAATAAAATTGGATATTTAATTACTTATTTTCATTGATGGCGATTTGGAACAACTAGAAAGTTTGTTCTTTTTTTGTTTGTTAGTTTGTTTGTGGCCAGCTCAGCCCAGCCTGGGGACAGGGCTGGTGTAGCGTGTGGTGCCGGAATTTGAACTGCAATCCCAGTGCTCTTGCCTAAGCTTGCCCAAGCAGGTACTTTAGACTGCTGAGCTGTCTTGCCGCTCCTGCTATATTATTTAAAGCCAAAACAACTATGATAACTTGAAAGAGCATGTGAAAAAATAAAGACTTCTAAGAATGCCTACAGCAGTCTTGAGACACTTAGAAATAACTATCCTAATAATCCCAAACTTAGAAGTGAAACATTGCTCTTGAAGTTGTTAGAAATTGTGTTGCCCTAAGAAAAGAAATAACTACCTTCCATGACTGCTGAGGACAAAATAGATTTGGTTTCCACAAGTGTTTATATATACGAAATAAACTTTTCAATTGGTAAAGTCTAAATTCTATTGTGGATTTCAAACAATGGTTAAGATCTCTTATTTTTTAAAATCTTTAGAGACTTGCCTAAATGCTATGGTTTGGTGGTATTAATGTCTGAGCATACAAGATAATTCATGACCCCAAATTCTCTCAGAATGTAAAGACAGAACAATAAATTTGGTTTATCAGAATGTAGCAAAAATGATTAGTTGCTTTTCCTTTCTAAATCAAACCACAGTAGAAGTTTAGTTAAAAATAACATTATGAAATTGTTTTATGTCCTCCTTACACTATTATAAGTAAGTGATTTCATCATAGTTTCTAAATCTTACAGAAAATAAGCACCTAGTGCCAAAGTAATAAAATTTTAAAATGAATTATTTTGTAAAACGATATTTCTTTCAATATTGACGATCCAAAATTTTCTCCTGATCTACGTATGACTAAATAAATACAGTGATAGAATATAATGCATGTCCTCTATTTTCATAAATGAAATAAAAAGTAATAATTCAATTATATCTCAATTTTATTGTGCTTGCAGTTTAATTTATGATAAAATAAATATGATTATTTGTTTTTGTGTATTCAATCAGAAGAAAAATCAAATACAAAGGAATATGTAACAATAAAAATGGATAGAGCCGGGGAGATGGCTCAGTAGAATAAGCACTTACCTGGCAAGCACAAGGGCTAGAGTTCAATCCCCGGTTCTGAAAAAAATAAAATAAAAAGAATAAAAAGGGATCGTTATTTTTTTTTATTTTTTATTTTTTGGAAGAACCGGGGATTGCATTCAGGCCCTTGTGCTTGCCACGGAAGCGCTTACTCTACTCAGCCATCTCCCCAGCCCCAGGAATCTCTATTCTTAGCGCAAATTAAAACAAACAAAAGTTTGAGGACAACATTGGTCTAAATGAAATTGTACTATTTGTAATACATGTCACAATTATTAAAATGCATAAATCATAAATTGAATGAATCATTTTGCTTTAGCCTTTAACATATAATAAATGGAAGTGACTTGTATATGATAATGCTTTCATGAAATGTTTGTTATATTTTTCATGGATAAAATACAAATGATACTTTAAAAATACAAATGATAGCTTTATGTGATCAAACTTATAATTATCTTTCTCTGTACTTGAAAGCTTTAGTTTCAAACTGACCCTTTATGAAGACTAAGTTTATAGCAATTTATGTCTTTTTAAAAAGTTGCGTTTCATTTGCTTCATACTGTACATGCCCACAGGATAATATTAAGTATTTTGATTAACGTTATTTTTCAAAATTAATGTCCTTCATTTCTGATATAGCATAATTATTGAACTGTAAGTCTTTTCAAAAATTATTGGAAAGGAAAAAAGGAAAGTAGGAAAGGGAAAGAAAAATAAAGAAGAGAAGGAAAAGCAAAAGAGAAAAATAACCTTTGAATATAATCAAAGGAATCCATTTAGGTATTGTTCAGTTATAATAGTGCATGGTATAAATGAAGTGTGATGCTTTTGTTTTACTCTTTCAGGTTTTTAATATTACGGTACCTGTTTGCCTTGCATAACACCACACTCATTGTGGGAAATGCTACACACACCTAACACAGCTCGATTCTCTGCACCATCCTGTAGCCTCCAGCCTCTTCCCCCTTTCTCTCTCCACCTCTTGTGTTCTTCACCAATTGCAACACTCTATCTCGTTTCCTATTTTTTTTCTTTTGTTTTGTTTTTTAAACTATTTATGCCAAAGGCCAGCCAAATAGCTCAGCAGATTAAAGCGCCTCCAAGCAGGCGCAGGGGCTGGGGGTTCAAGCCCCGAGCCTGCCTTGCAGGCCCTGCCTTGGGGTGCACTGAAATGGCAATTGAGACTGGGTGTAGTGACACACCTGTAATCTCAGCTCTTGGGAGGCTGTAAGCAGGCGGATCACTAGGAGTCCAATCTAGCAGTGAGACCCTGAACACCCTGTAGACCGTTCCCTAAAATCAAAAAGAAAAAAAAATTTCTATTTATGCTTTGGACTTCTCATGTGTTACTTAAGCTAGTGGGTTCCATTTATGCTTTATTTCACTTAACATTGTGCTTTCAAAGTGCTTCCGTTTTCTTACAAATGACTAGCATTGTCCCTTGGTTACGGTCATGTACTACTCCTCGGAGCATAAATGCCAAGCTTCCTTGGCATTAATCTGTACACGGGCGTACAGGCCACTTCCACGGTTTAGCCCCTATTACTTCCGATGCCACACACCTGGGCGTGCGGGTATCCCTTTGATTTTTTTGGAGAGTATCTAGAAAGAGAAGAGCTGGGTCCACAGGAATGTTTAGTGTTTTAGTATTTTGAAGACTCTCCACACTGATGGCTGTAGTGGTTGTACTAGAGTACATTTCCACCAGCAAAGGAGGAAGGTTGCTTTTTTTCTGCTGTCTCACCTACATTTATTGTTACTTAATATCTTGGAGCCATTCGTTTTAATAGGATTTTTTAATTTTGTTTTTGTGACAGCGTCTGACTTGATAGCCCAGGATGGCCTTGAACCTGAGCTGTCCTCCTGCCTTAGCCTCCTGAGGCATATGTGCACCCTCACAGCTAGCTGGTAGCCATTCTTTCTGGAATAAGATGGAATCTCAATGGCATTTAATTTTTATTTCCTAACTAGCCAGAAATGTTGACCATTTTTTAGCTTATTTATTGGCCACTTATACTTCTGAGAAATTTCATTTTATTTCTGTTGTCCACCTCTTAATTTGGCCTTTTATTTGGGGAAATCTATTTTTATGAGTTCTTTAAATATTAGTGTTTGATCTGACGAAGAACTGACACAATGGTTTTCCCCCACTTTGTTTCATACTTTTTTTTAAATGGTGTTTTTTTTTTGTTTTTGTTTTTGTTTTTTTTTTTCTTTTGCTCTGCAGCTTTTTAATTTGACAAAATCTCATTTGTTGACTCTGATGTTATTTCCTGTGCCCTGGTGTTCTGGTCAGAAAGTCCTTGCCTCAGTGTATGTCTTCAAATTTTGTTGAGTTTATCTTTGGGCAAATTGTTACTTTTTACATTATGGATCTTTGGTACATTTTTATTTTATTTTAGTATATCCTGAAAAGTATGGGTGTGCTTTCAATCTCTTGCATGAGAATAGACAGTCTCTCCAGTCCATTTGCCAACATGGTTATTTGTCCTCCAGGGTACATGTTTTTAGTTTTCAAAGAATAGGAGGCTGATTGTGCTTGGAGTTGCTTCTGCATCCTCTACTCTGACCCACTGTCCATGTGTCAGCTTTTGTGCCAGTGCCTTCCCCTTTTTATTACTGTAGTTTCGTAATGTAGTTTGAAGTCTGGGATTGTGACATCTCTTGCTTTACTCTTGTCGCTGAGGATTGCTTTCAATATTATTTTATTTTATTTTATTTTATTTTATTTTATTTTATTTTAGGGAAGGGTCTACAGGGTGTTCAGGGTCTCACTACTAGATTGGACTCGTAGTGATCTGCCTGTTTGCAGCCTTTCAAGAGCTGGGATTACAGGCATGCGTCACCATGCCCAGTCTCAATTGCTGTCTCAAATTACACCAGGAGTGGGGCTAGCAAGGCTGGCTGGAGGATGAAACCCCCAGCCCTTGCGCCTGCTTGCAGGCACTTTAATCCACTGAGCTATTTGGTAGGCCCTCTGCTTGCTTACTTGGTTTCTGCCTGTCTTTCTTTTTCTTTCTTTCTTTCTTTCTTTCTTTCTTTCTTTCTTTCTTTCTTTCTTTCTTTCTTTTTGGAACTGGGGATTGAACTTAGACCCTTGCATTTGCCAGGGAAGCGTTTATTCTACTGAGCCATCCCCCCAGCCCTGGCCCTCTGCTTTCAATATTCTGAGTTTTTCTAGTTTGATATGAATTTTAGAATATTTTTTTCTATTTCTGTGAGGAATATCATTGATATTTTGATTGGAACTGTAGTAAACCTGTATATGGTGTGGTACTGACCATTTTGGCAACATAAGTTCTTTTTATCCAATAACAAGTGTATCTTTCCATTATCTGATATGCCTTTTGATCTTTTCTAGAGTCTTAATTATAAAGGTCTTTCACTTCTGGTATTAGAGTAGTAGCTATGCTGTGGTGAATGGGATTGTTCTTCCATTTCTCAGTGAGTTCATTATCAGTGTCCAGAAATATTAACAATCTTTGTGTGTCAATTTTTTGCCATCCTACTGAATGTGGCAATCAGTTCTAGGCATCTTTTGGTGGAATATTTGAAGTTTTCTGTGTAAAAGATCTTGTCATCTGCAAAAGAGACAGTTTAGCTTCTTTGTTTTCTGTACACGTATCTTTCAGTTTTTACCTTGCCTGATTGCTATGCGTAGCAGCCCAGGACTGTATGACCACTCCCTGGAGCACAGTATTTGTCAGGTGGCACCTTGACAGTAACAGTGCTAGAGGAAGCTACCAAAATCATGTAAAGGATAAACAAAGCTTAAGTTGCCTTTATCCATGATTATAACAAATCCAATGCTATCTATATGGAGAAAGGTTTTGCTAGCAAACATGACCGCTTTCTACACTTCCTCAGTTGTTGAACTGACTACAAACTACATGTAATTTTTGTCCCATTGGCACATAATTAGAGCTGACAGTACTGATAACATTTTCTCAAGAATTCTCCAATGCTGTCTAGTTACAAATTCTTGCAATATGTGAGTATTTTAAATATCATTCATTGTGTATGATAATTATATTCCTTGATGCATTGATATGCATTCATTAACTCATGAATCCATGTATTAAGTCAAATTCCCATTTAGTGCCAATAGGGCGCAATCATCCTCCAAGGTGCTCAATTAGAGACCCTCCCTTTATGATGCTTGTATTCTTCCATGGGAGACAACAATCAACAAGCATGCAAACAAAACATGTGATATAATTTCAGAGAGGATTGCTGATGAAAAATAATTCACAGGCTTGTATTAGAGACCACCTGAAAAGAAGTCAGTAAATTTAACAGCTGAAAACATGATGGACATGTCAGGCAATAGTTAAAAGCAGGAATAAGGACAATGTGTGCAGGGAAAATGAGGGAAGAGCTGAAGTTAGACAGAGATAATGGTTTTAGAATCTGAGAGGTTAATAGGGAGGAATTTGGATATTTTTCTGTGTTAGGAAAGCACGGAAAGATTTCAGCCAGGAATTATGAAGAAGTTTATATTTTCAAAAGGCAATGCTATTGAAGTGGAAGCAAAGAACCAGTTAGAGTCCATTTCAGTGGGTGGCTGGAGAAGATTATGTCCACAGAGCATATGCTGATGCAGAATTGGAGGATGTTATCATGATTTGCTTATGAAATCTGAGGAAGACTGGAGAGATCCAAGGTCCTTCCCAGGCTTTGAAATAACCCACTTTGCTAAAGCGCAGGCCATCTACCCAAAGTGGAGCAAGTAGAAATTGGGGAAAAAACTCAGGATTCTGGTTTCAAATAGATCAGATTGAAAGTACAATGCATATTTGACACATATGTAAACTAGCGATGGACTTTAAAGATAGGAGTTAAAATTTTAACCAGGAGTTAAAATTTGGGAGTTTAAATGGAAAGAAAGTAATTGAGAACACTAGAATGAGAGAAGTGCTAGAGGACCGAGGCGAGGCAGTGAAGACAGACATGCACGTAAGCAGCCTTGGCCGACTCCAGCATTTGCTGGAATGGAAGCAAGTAAAGGCGTGGAGCTCAACGTGCAGATAGGAAGCACAAAGGTAAAGCCAACCTACATTAATTAAGCACGTGTTCCCATGGATAGAGGCTAACTGTGATATGTAGTGTATTAAGTGGTTGGACTTACAGATGACGAATAAAATATTAAGTAAGTCTTGTAGGCCAACATTGTTATCATAAAGTTACCTGCGAGTGCATCCAGCAAGCCTTGTACATTCCATGCAAATGAGACGCATGGAATACCAATAAAACAAACAACAGTGTTCTCAAAATTGTAGTTACTATAAAGTAGCATTAAGTACACCCCAATTCCTAGCCTGTGAGGGTATAATCCTTACTTTTCTATGTGATACTCGGGTCAAGTAATTGCTTTTATGTTTTCTCTTGTGTAATTAATTGTGTGATGTAATATGACTGGATTTGAAGTCAGACTCAACCACATACTAGTTCTGCGCCTGAGTTTTATACTTTTAGGTTTTAAGAGCTTTATAAAGCTAAGAATGGAAGAGATTATAGTGTATCCCCTGTTATCCACTTGTACAATTCAAAATAAAACCAATCTAAGCCGTAAATTAAGTAAGGACATCCAAACAACTTTTAACTGATCCCATGTGATTTTAATACTATTTACTACTTATTCAATAGTATTTTCTTTCTTTAAAAGTTATTTTCTTCACTTTGTGTTCTATTTTATTTTGCCCAATCTCTGGAACAATGTAGCAGTGTTTACCTCCCTATAAGTTTCAAGTTCATTCACTATAAAATTAGTAGAAAAGAACTCATGTATCATCTTGATTATTGTTCTAGTTCTTAGCAAACCCTCAAACAACATTGCATATTATTTATTTTATTATCTTTAAAATCATCTTTATCATTAACATTATGCTAGGGGCTGGTGAGATGGCTCAGTGGTCTAAAGCACCTACTTAGAACAAGCTTAACAAAGCACAGCGACTGCGGTTCGATCCCCCAGCACCACATGCCAGCCTGCCCCGCCCCCTGGTGGGCTGAGCTGGCCACACACACACATAAATAAATAAATGTTTAAAAAAAAAAAAAACCATTATGCTAAAGGAGTGTTGTAATAGTTCAGTGATTATGAAAACACTCAGCATGATAATTGCCAAAGAACCTTGACACCCCTTCCTTTATGGTAGATCTAAGACCCAGAAATGACCAACTGAGGTAAATGTCTTTATTAATGGCAAAACATGGGATAGAGACACAAATCTGGCTTTGGAAACAGAGCAGCAGCATTTAAGGCTGGTGGAGGGGGCCCAGCTTGAACCCGGAGCGCTCTGATGAATGGAAACCTAGTTAAGAGGCCACGGAGGGTAGGAGCGGGCTCAGGCCAACAATAAGCAGCCATGGTAGAGGGTAAATAATCATACTTTCCAACCTTTTTATGTCCATTTCTTCACTTTAACACACATTATCATTCTGTTGAGTATCACAGAGCTCAAACAAATGTAATTAAAAATAATACTATTGAGTCAAGAGAAGAATTTTCAGGTAGACACCTCGTGTTTGGAGAGGCAGGAGCAATTCATATAATTAAATGAAAGTGGAAAAAAAGAAGCCCCAGACAACCATTAATTTGTTTCAATCATTTAAATCATCTCAAAATAGTGTGTAGACACATCTATGTTTTAATATTGAAAATGTAGTAACATAGAATATGATTCTACACTTCTCAGGAGGTTCACTTTTTGAAAAACTCATTGAAGTATGTCAGTGTCTTTCATATTCATTTTCCACAGAAAGTTCATAGTATATAATTTGATTTTAGGGGTTGCCTGCAAGCCGTGTGAGGTATAGAGTAGATGATACCCAGTTTCCTTACCCTGCCAGTATTTTTGATGTAGAAGAAGATTCTGGAAGAGTAATAACGCGTGTCAATCTTAATGAAGAACCTACAACAATTTTTAAGGTCAGTGCTTCATTTTGTTTATGTTGTTTATTTGACATTCAGAGTCAGCTTTTGAATGAGCTGGCTTAGCATGTGTCTCCTTTTAAATTGTTCTCTTTCAAAATATTTTTTTAAAGTAAAAATCATCATTTCCTTTTCACAAGTAATTAAGCAACAAATTTAGAAAAGAAAATTAGTTAAGTAGCTAAAGAAAAAGTTATCATTTGGTACTTTAAGTCTCTAAGATACAAGGATGCTACCAGTTGGTAGTTACTTTTATGATACATTCTTCAAAGATACAAGTATGCAAATATTAATTTTCAAAAAACATTATTTGTCTTGTTTTCTAACTTGGTAATATATTGCTCATATCAACAAATGCTATGATTAGTAGTACTCTGTTAGTGAGTTATGTTCCACTGTATGAATATAACATTATGTTTTCTTTTAAATCAAATAACTTCTTGGATAATGAGAATTTTAATAGTTTTTCCTAAAAGAAAAAATCTGTTGCTGTGAAACTGTTTGTGCATCTTTCATTTGCTACTTGTGATGTTTTTCTTCAAGATAAACACCCACAAGTACAACTGCTGAATCAGGTTCACGTACTTGAAGTATTAATTATATCTTGAAAATTTGACAAAAATTACCCCTTACAATTTTCAAATTTTAAAAAGTGCCGCTTGTCCTCATCCCACTGAGCTCTGTATTTTATTTTTATATTTTGCATTACCTGCCAAAGAAGCATCTGTAACCATCTGACTTTTCTTAAAATTTATGCCTCTTTAATTACTTGTGAAATACTATATATTATGGCTTTTGTTTTCATATATCTTATAATATTCCAACTTCAGATAGTTTTATAACAGTCACAAAAATAATGTCTATTTCTCCATATGAAGAAATACTGAAAAATAGTTTCGATTATCCCCATTAATACATTTAATTATACGCTTGGGAATTTTTATTTTTATAGTTGTTTAAAATAATTTTGTCATTGTTAATATAGCCTTTGAAAAATGCACCCAGGAAACACCTTGTATAGGTAATATGAATATAATTAGCATTATGTCACACAGGATTTTGTCATTGTTCAGAATAACTAATCCGTTTATCAACTGTTATTAAGGAAAATGTTAAGTTGTAGCTCTTGAGATAATCTTTGGTTAGGCTTCCATGATCTAGGTTGAATAACATTAGCTAAGTTATCTTGCAGCTTCCAAAACAGTATACATTCCATGGAAAATCATAATTTTGAAAATAATGATTGAATATTGGAATATTATATTTCTTCTTAGTAGTGTATAGATCATTAGAAAAATGATCAATTATAAAAGCAATTGCAGAGGTTGATGAGATAGCTCAGCAGACTAAAGCACCTGCTTAGGTAAGCTTAGGCCAGCCCAGGGACTGTGATTTGATCCCTAGCAACAGAGGCTGCACCAATCCTGCCCCCAGGGTGGGCTGAGCCAGCCAGAGCCCAGGCATGGTGGCACACACCTGTCGTCCTGGCACCAGGGAGGCTCAAAGCAGGAGGATCACCATGAGTCTGAGCTGCATAGTGAGACCCTGCAACAACCAAATCCATCAAAAATAAATAAATAAATAAATAAAAGCAATTGCTGTTTCTAAATAATAGACAGCTGTTGCTCTGAAAGAATAAGCATATTCTTTAGTTTGTATCATTTTCATATTTTCTGCTATACCATATTAACTTGCTTTTATATAGCTTGTTTAAAGAGGTTGAATAAAAAAGAGTGTTACACTGCAAAGACTTTCAATTTTATCCTTTAGAGAGAAGTACATCCACCCTACAATATTGAAGAATTATTAATTCACTGGAAAAATTAATTACCTTTAGCAAGCAAGATAATTAGCTCTTTACTATTGATGTTGACTGATTTGAATATGTTTTAAATAAGTGTATTGGTGCTGTAAAAGTATGCCACTGCTGCAAACAGCAGAGAAATTGTGGAAGTGTTGATATTTGGAGAGATAGATTATACACATATTTTATTGGTCCATTCTTCTTTTAATAATTTAATAACTCCTTCGAATATTTTTTTCTAGTAAATAAAGTCACAATACCTGCATGGTCTGATTATTGTGAAGATTAAAGATTATAGGGCCAGAGAGATGGTTCAGTAGAATCAGCACTTGCCTGGCAAGCACAAAGGCTTGAGTTCAATCCCCAGTTCTGCCAAAAAAAATAAAGATAAATAAATACATAAAGATTATAGCATGTTCTCTCCTAGTGTATGTGATCTCCTGCCATGCTTGGTGCTGCCTCGCAGGTCACATAGAGACACAAATGATGCTTTTATTTTCCATTTGTCTATAATCTTTAACGTGAGATTTTATTACTTTTTAAGTTGATCGTTGTTGCTTTTGATGATGGGGAACCGGTGATGTCCAGCAGTGCCACAGTGAAAACCCTCGTGCTGCATCCTGGAGAGATCCCACGCTTCACACAGGAGGAATACAGGTACCGGCTCTTTCCATTTTTCAAGAGAAAAGCAATAAAATCAGAGCTAGAAAAGTTAGGGATTGTTTCATACCAGGTTTTGAGATACATGAAGTGTACACTGTTACGTGGGAGAGACTTTCAAAATGAATGTAATATGAATTTATCAGTGATAGGCATTTCCAGTTGTACTTCAAGATTTTGAAGTTAGCTTAATGTGTGTCCATGTCTCTCTGTGTGCGAAATACTTCTGTTATCAAAATTAATTTGTTTAATTCTTTTCAAATTCCTTACACATGAAAAAGCTCAAGAACTGAGCATATATTTTCCCAGAAGAAATAACAGAAAACCAAATAATGGGTCCTGGTTGCCCAAAATTACACTTATATGTTCATTTTACCAGGAATTTAACACATTTTGCGATGATTTCGTTCTTTAGCTCTATCACGGTTGCCACATTTTCCCTCTTAGCTTACTGTTCACATCACTAACTTTCTTTGCAGCCATGGCTATGATGTCTTAGACAAATAAAGTCAGAAACACAGTGACAAATACGCAACACACAGAAGCCAGCACTACATGTTTTCTGGGTGAGAACAGTGCCTAAATGGAAGGGTCACCCTTTGCATCTGTGACACCAGAGAGGACTCACTCTCTGGGAATAAATGTTTTTTTCAAGTTGGGTTTTCATTATGACTACAGAACAGAGTGAAGAACACCAAGCAGGCTTGTTTTCAGAGTTTGCTGTTTGAGTAATGGAAAGCTTTTGGAGCCCTTTGACAACTGAGGAAACAAGGTCTCACTGTATGTAGCATATTCAAGCTGATATAACAAAATACCATAAACTGGGTGATGTCAGCAGCAGAAGTTTACTCCCTCTCTGTTGTGGTGTGCGGCAGATGCTAGCCCAGGCTCAGCGTTCTGGCACGTGGGCAGATTGAGGTTCCCTTTCAGGGCTATCCTGAGCCAACCTCCTGCTGGTTCCTGATGTGGCAGAGAAGCAAAGCTCTTCAGTGCCTGTCCTGAGGAGGACACAAGTCCCATGATGAATGGGCCAACCTCATAATCTCATCAAAATCCCATTTTCTCCCATGAGCCTCATGTCCAAATGCCTACCTCTGGTGATGAAGAGATGTGTAAAGCTTGTTACTTCTGCACAATCACCAAGGCTCAGGCACCACAGCAGTTTGAATTTCATTTCAGTTTTACAAATTAACTACTCCCAAAGCCTTACAGCTTGTAGTGCAAACAAATAACTATGAAAATATTACATACTGTTAAACCATGATAGAGATGGGGCCATGCTACTTAGGGAGTGAGTTGAAGAGACAGTTAAGTAGGTTTGAACATACGTGTAAGCATTTTTTTTTGTGTGTGTTCTCACTTACAGGTGAAGCAAATTAGATTATCCATTCCACATTAGATGCATGCTCCTAGTTCAAAAATCAGTTTGGGAAGCTGGACAGATAGCTCAACAGATTAAGGCACCTGCTTAAGCAGACACAGGAACTGGGATTCCATCTCCAGCGTACTGTGCTGGCCTTGCCCCCAGGGTGTGCTGAGACTGCAATTGAGACTGGCCGTGGTGGCACGTGCCTGTAATCCCAGCGCTTGGGAGGCTGAAAACAGGAGAATCACTACCAGTCTGATCTGTGTAGTGAGAGCCTGTAGACCCTGCACTAAATACG
>NW_004524581.1:3819835-3833711 GCF_000260255.1 Octodon degus | reverse complement strand
AGAGAGAGAGAGAGAGAGAGAGAGAGAGAGAGAGAGAGAGAGAGAGAGAGATTGGAATATAGGCTAAAATTTAAAATCTTTTTAGTAGCATAGTACATATGAGGATCAATTAGAAGCTGAATGATAATACTGACATATAAGTGCATAAAATGGAGATTTCATATTATAGAAGGCACAACAATATTTTAGAATTTAGATTTGGCCAGGAACTTAGTGCAGCCTCATGGTGTCTGCCTGGCAAGCGAGAGGTTCTAAGTTCAAGTCCTGTTGTCAACACACACAAAAAACCAAACACATGTTCAGAATTTAGATTTTATTACATTAATTCAACAAAGCAAGTATGAATTTTAAACCAAGGAGTTGACGGATGAGGTAGGTGAAGGATCTGTCTTGAAAGAATTACCACAGAGGAGCAAGTAGTTTTCCTATTTTGTAAAGTCATACCCTTAAAATATTGGTGCTGAAAAGTATGTAATTATGTAATATAATTATGTAATATAATTACTCTTTCGCATATATACTTTCTTTTCTTTTCGGCAGTACCAGGGACTGAACTCAGGACCTTATACTTGCCAGTCCGGCACTTATGCCACTGAGCTATCTCCTGAGCCCTCCTCAGCACATATAAAGACCACTGAGATATAAACTATGCAAAACAAATAAAAAAATATTGGTAAATCTGCTTTAGGAAGTGATTCACTCCTTCATGTCAGTATTACCAATTCCTGGTCTGGTAACCTATAGGCTTTAATTTGCTAAGGGACATACAACATTTGGAAACCTCTGAATTTGCTCATTTTGGTGTTCTGAAGAACCAAGATGAGTATAAGCTCACCTTGTGGCCTTCTTACAAATTGACCATTCAAGCTGTTGTTCCCAAAAATATATATTATTTCAAGTGGTTAAAAAAATTTAAAAAAAAAATCTCTCCTACTATCAGCCCAACATAATTCACTTTCATTCTCTAAAACTTCTTATCTTGAATATAGCCTTTCTTTGGGAGACCCAAGAAGAAAGTAAGTGACATAATGAGTGACTCATTCCCCTCAATGGTGTCCTGATTTTCTGGGCTTTTATTTGGAGCTCCTTTTCCTACTAATATAAATGTGCCTCCAGACCTTTGAGATTACCACACTGCTTGTGATTTCCTTCCTAAAGCATCGTGGAGCAGAGGCCAAGGGCATGCACCAAGTCAGGACACTGCTCAGCTAGCTTTCTGTTTCAGGTGTTCTCCTTTACTAACCCTTTCTAAAAATACAATTGTTTAGTTCAGTGAACAGCTTACCATTTCACACCACCTCTGAAAGTAAGTACTAATTGCAAACATTTTCTATTAATAGAAGTGTTAACTGAGTGAACAAAACGAAGCAATTATTTCATGCTAAAATTAACAGCAGGCATGGGAATGCATGTGGGAGAATTTTGACCTTGAGAACTTCTGCAGAATTGCTCTCGATTGCCTCAATTCATTTGTTATTCTACATTATAAAGAGAATTTGGAAATCTTGTGTTCCACTGTTGAGGGGTAGCACCCTACATAAGAATCAATACTATCATAATACCTGCAATGGTACTTGAGCACTGAAAAATGATTCTTCTGCTTTCTGTCAGATATCCAGGAAATTTGAGCAATACTAAGCTAGAGCAAGTAGGGGCAGAATATTCTATTTTTTGGATAAATGCAATAACTGAAATACATGTTTATATAAATTTGAATTTTTGACTGAACCATGAATATTAAAAACTTGAGGCTGATATTTATGTTATTTAATTATAATATAGGTTGGAAACAACATTTTATATAAAATACCAGTTGCTACTATGGCAATGTGTCTGCTCCATCTCACGTGGTTGTGCTGACCAAGACTGATCTTTCTGGCAACTTATGTTTGAAATATACTTAACTGTACAGTGGTTTATACAAATCTCTTATCTTCCCTCAAATCCCTTCCTTTCTTCTCTCTCTCTGTCTCTCTCTCTGTCTCTCTCTCCCTCCCTCCCTCCCTCTCTTCCCCTCTTTGTCTCTCCCTCTCTGTCTCTGTTTTTTATTTATTTTTTTGTGGCCAGCTCAGCCCACCCTGGGGACAGAGTTAATGTGGCATGTGGTGCTGAGGATCGAACTGTGGTCCCTGTGCACTTGCCTAAGCTTGCCTAAGAATGCGCTTTAGACCACTGAGCTATCTTGCTGGCCCTCTTCTCTCTTTTCAAAAAATTGGCTTACTGTGACAGATAGATGCATATAACTTTCAGAGATAGCAAATAATTTTAGTATTGATTGTCTGGATGATTTGTGCCAAACACCTTCACTGAAAGAAAGAGAGCCTCTTTAATAAACAGTTCTGAAAAAACTCAATTTGCACATGCTGAGTTTTAAAACTATACTCAGATCTTTAACCATGCACTAATTAAAATTGAAATGGATTAAAGATCTAAAGATTAAAACAGAAACACTAGATCTTATGGAAGATAGGAAGAACTCTTGAAGACATTAATGTAGCTGAAGACTTTACGAACAAAACCCCAGTCACACAGGAACTATCAGAAAGAATCAACAACTGGCATCACATTTTATTGATGGTATTTGCATAGCAAGAGAAACTACCAATGGAGTGAAGACACAACTCCATGTGGGAAAAATAATTTAGCCAGCTGTTCCTCAGATGAAAGATTGCCACCTAGAATATATAAAGGATGCAAGCAAATCAGTCCATCCAAATTTAAAGACCTATTCCAAAAATGGGCATCTGAAACAAATAGACACTTCCCAGATAAAGAAGGAGAAATGGCAAATAAATATATGTTGAGATTACTTCTATGATGAAAGATTTTCTACTTCATGTGATTAAAGTTTGCAGACACATTATCAAGTACAAGAGAATTTTTTTTTTTCAGAACTGGGGATTGAACTCAAGCCCTTGCACTTGCCAGGCAAGTGCTTATTCTACTGAGCCATCACCCCACCCCCCAAGAGTCTTCTTTGTAGAATTTCAGAAGAAATATACTCATGAATTAAAAATGGAAAAATAGTTATCCGAGGTCATAGGATTGCAATCTGAGATGAATGTTTTGTTCATTCAAGAAATACCTTCATTTTAATATTATGGTTTATATTCCTTAAGACAAAATAATTTTCAACAAATAGCTTAGTGTTAAGTGAAGTTCAAAGATAAAATATTTATCTCATCATTTAAAACTGAAATCTTGTTGTATTTTTTTCTCTTCACCTCTGGGCTCAGTTTTACATATGTGTATTAACATAAAATTATATAAATTATATAAAGTACATTCATTTAAAACAGACATAAGTGATCAACTCAATTTAAGATAAATAATTATTATTAAGGTATGTTACATTTTTTATAAAGAAAACCTTTTGAGTTAATGATTCACAGAAAAATATACAGATATTTTCTACGATGACAGTCTAAGGAGACTGAGTCAGGTGGCACAGTCTCTCCATGTTACCCTCTGTCCAACCATTCAGGGACCAGAGCTGATTCGGAGGCTTCCACATTAAACATTCTTTTACAAAATGATACTATTTATTCTCATTTCAGTTAGTGCAAAAGGGAACTTGGGTGATGTATACTTTCACAGATTTTTTTTTTTTTTAGAACCAGGCATTGAACTCAGGCCTTGCGCTTGCCAGGGAAGCACTTATTCTACTGAGCCATCTCCCTGACCCATTTCTGGAGATTTCTTCTATGGAACTGAGAATTGCACACATTACTTTTGTTCATATTTCATTTTAAAAATCTAAGCCCATGACCACGCATGGCTTTCTCAAAGCAGATAAATGCTGTTCTCTGGGAATTAACTACATCCCAGTTTCTCTTCTTCTATGAGGAAGAAAATAAATGGAGTTTGTGAAGAGCTAGCATACTAAGTCCATAGTTTTGGATAAGCAAGAGATTTTTACTGCTATAACCATTAAAAAGTGACTGGTTTTTCTGGGCTTGATGGAGCAGCCTTGTAATCCCAGCAATGCAGGAGCTGAAGACTAGCAAAACAGCTTTGGAAACTTAGCAAGATCCTCAATCAATCAATCTATCAATCAATCAATAATCAATCTCAGCACATAAGTCAGGGAGTATCTTAAGTCTTTTGGTTTAACAATTAATATTGAAAAAAAGATTGACTTCCCTCAAAAATGAACAATAGGCTGCACTGCAAATACAATCTAATTGAAACCTTACTTTGAAGTATGCAGTGGCAAAATCAATTTTATTAATTTTAAAACAATAAGAAAATCAATATTTTTATGTTTTAACTCAAAGAAAATTCTTAATAAATATGTCTGGTTGTTTAAATTCTTTATTTCTAGTATTATCAGTTTACCAAGTATTAATAATACAAATTTTTTAAAAAATAATTAATTATTTTATTCTATTTTTTATATATTTAGTACAGGGTCTACAGGGTCTCACTACACAGATTGGACTCATAGTGATTCTTTTGTTTTCAGCCTTCCAAGCACTAGAAGCACAGACATAGGCCATCATGCCCAGTCTCAGTCACTGTGTGCCAGCCCTGGGGGTGGGACTGGGGTGGCACACTGGGGATCAAACCCCGGTCTTTGATCTACCTAAGAAGGCACTTTCATTTGCTGAGCTATCTGGCCAGCCCTTTTTTAAACTTTTTTTTTTAAATTTATGTATTTGGTAAAGAGTCTTACTATGCAGCTTGGACTCATAATGATCCACCTGTTTTCAGCCTCCCTAGCACTACGAATACAGGTATACACCACCACACCTGGACTTGGTGGCTGGGTCAGCGGGGGGACAGTGTGGCATGTGATGCTAGGGATCAAACCCTGGTCCTGGTGCTTGCCTGAACAGGTGCTTAGTTTGTTGAACTATCTTGCCGGCCCTAATGTTATGTATCCTAAGCCAAATCTTTCTGGATTTAAAGTTAAATTCGTCTATTTGATAAAATTATTTTTCTAGATTTTTGAGAAGCCTAGTTGTCTTATTCATAAAAGTATAGAAGAAAACAAAAGAAATGGTGTGACAGTTCATATGAGAATTAAGAGTCATTGAAATGGTTTTACAAATATATCAAATGTGAGAGGCTGCATTTGGAATTACATTTTCCAATATATAAGGGCTATTTAGACAGACAATCAAAATCCATGTTCTTTATAAAGAATCACTAGCATTTGGATATTAAGCTACTGGTAATTGCTTTGCTATACGGAACATAAAAATAGACCTATCACTATCTTTTACTAAAATTATTAAAGCACAGAATTATAGGCAACCGACAAACAATAAATATTCTAAGTTATATTTTAACATTTACATAGAAAACCTACTAGGTTGCCAGGAAAGTTTCTCTTTTTGACAAATAATTAGTAAATATTTGACATATGTGAATGAAGCAAAATAATAAAAAGTCAAACTTGTTTCCACCCTGAGACATTTGCTTTTATAAATGGCTAGATCTATAGTAATTCTTAAAACAAGTCCGCAATTGATTCTCTTTGCTTCCTCAAGCTGTCATAGTGCTTGGGACAGAATCATTTTGCTAAATTCATGACCTGTTTAAACCAATATTTCATTCAATAAATTGGGTTAAATGGTAGACCAATACATCATCTGCTTTATCTCTTATATGAATATTTATAGTGTTCAGAAAACAGTGAGTTCTTAAAAGTTTTGAAATGTATGTCCTTTTAGACTTAAATAGTTTTTTTCATATCTATAAACAGGAATCTATATTTTTAAACTGAACTTATTATCCAACTGATTCATAAATCTATTAAATTGCCCACAATAATGGAGTAATGTGTTGTTTAAGTACATGTATGCTTTGTGTAGTATAAAAATCAGAATAAATATCAGTTTCCTCAAACATTTATCATTTCTTTATGGTAAAAAAAAAATCTATGTCTTTTCTATTAGCTTTTTGAAAAGTACAGGATATTACTGCTCTTGATGATCACCCAGTGTGCACTGGGACTCCAGGCCTCACGCAACTGTGACTTAGTATGCCTTGATCAGTGATTAACTTTTCTCTAATCTCCCCTTGGCTCTAATCTCCCCAGCCTCTTGTAACTACCATTTAGTTCTTGTCTTCCATGAGATCAACTTTTTAGATTTCATATTTGAGTAAGATCACATAATAAGGGTCTTTCTGTATCTGATTTATGTCACATAGCATGATGTTTTCCACTTCTAGCCATATTGTATCGCTCAAAAATCTACACATCCAAAAGAATGAAATCAGTATAACAAGATATACCTGAATTCTCTTGTTCATTGTAGCATTATTTATTTTGGCTTGTGCATGGAAACATCTTACATGCCTATCACCTGATGAACTGGTTAAGAAAATGTAGTCAATGTGCACAATGAAGTGTCATTCAGACTTAAGAAAAAAACTGAACACTATCATTTGTGCCATTCATTGTCTTTACAAGCATATACAGAGGCCAAAATCTCAATGTAGCAAATTTTTCTTTCCTACTAGATTCTTTCAGTCTCTCTTTTTGAACAACAAACCAGTGATCCTACTTTCTGATTCAAGTTCTCATGTCTTAGGTCATAACTTTTCAATCATTCTGTCCTACTTTCCCTAAAACAAATCTCTTTAAGCATTAATGGTATTTCATTATTCTGTGTTATCTGAAGCATTTTCTATCTTTTCCTCTCTCTGAAGCATTTCCAGCTGAATTGTTTTATTCATTTATTTCAGCTAATTAAGTTTAAATGCAGTCTCGATCTCATACAATATGTTATTTCATTCAAATAAATAAGATTTTTGTATTTACTTTCATTTTGTATTAAAACAATTCCCTAAATTTGATATTCATTTGAAATTGGGATGAATAAATTAATTTCATTCATAAACATTCTCTTTTCAAACTAATATCATGCAATATTTGAAATAGACTATGATAAGTTTTTAGGCCTAATTTTTTTTTTTCTTTTTTTTTTTTTTTTTTTTTTTTTAAATTCTAGAGAGCAAACCTTTGTCTAAGTGCTTATTAGTTAAGATTTTTTTGTGGAATCAGGGATTGAACTCAGGCCCTGCACTTGCCAGGCAAGCGCTTATTCTACTAAGCCATCTCCCTGGCCCCTAGGCCTAAAATTTAATGCTTAGTATATTTAATATATTTGCCTCCTCGTTGGCTGGGCTCTTTGTAGACATTAGATCTGTGCGGAGCCTAGCCTGCACAGTCTTTGGGTAGGCTTTGATGTTGGAGAACTATTGCTGGTGTTAAAATTACTGTCACTGGGCCAGCCAAATAGCTCAGCAGATTAAAGTTCCTGCAAGCAGGCACAGAGGCCAGGGGTTCAATTCCCAGCCCTGCCATGCCGGCCCAGCCACCGGGGCATGCTGAGATGGCAGTTGAGATTGGGCGTGGTGGTACATTCCTGTAATCTCTGCTCTTGAGAGGCTGTAAACAGTCAGATCACTGGGAGTCTGATCTAGTAGTGAGACCCTGAACACAGTGTAAACCCTTCCCTAAGATACAAAGATAAAGAAATAAATAAAAAAAATAAAATTTCTGTCACCCTTTTTGTAAATGGTCTTCAATCCATTGTTCTCTGAACTATCATCAGTCTTAGCATCCACTCCCTCCTTCAAGAAATGTAATTGAGATTGAATTAAGTACCCTAAAACTGTGAAAAACACTCATCTCCTATCAGTTATGAACTGTGGCTGGACTGTTCAGGAAATAAAGCTTGCATAGTGAGTAGTCTCAGTTATTATATGTGGAATATGCACAGACATGGATATGTATCCTGTTCTTCTCTTTGACATATCTTTAATATATCAAGGCCTTTTATAAATATATAACTAAATTTCTATATTACTATTCATTAAAGATTTCTCCATTTTACTTCCTTTTCTCTAAACATTTTTATATATATTTTTAAATATTTATTTATTGATTAATTGATTTATACAGGTTCTTGCTACACAGCTTGGACTCATAGTGATCCTCTGGTCTCATTCTTCCCAGCACTGCGATTAGAAGTGTGCACTACCACCTCCGATTCTGGGTCCAGCATGGCATGTGGTACTGGGGATTGAACTTGAGTCCTTGCACTTGCCAGGCAAGCACTTAGGCCACTGAGCTATCTCCCTACCCCTAAACATTATTGAATAGTTTGAATTTATCTCTTTTAGTCAAAACTAAAATTTAATTTAATTAATTAAAATTAAATTTTCTTAAGCTGTTAATTGCCTTGATGTACTGTTAACTCATTTCCTATAGCAGGAAGACATCACGGTGAAATTTAATATTCTCTAATTTTAGGGAAACACCTGGGTAAGAGTTGGAGAGAAACCACGGTAAGGCAAGGAACACCTTTAGACCAGGGTGCACTGTGACCCCGAGTGAGGGGGAGGGGACAGTACTGGCCAGAAGAATCCAAGAGTATGTGTCATCGAGGTGACCACTGTATCTCTAAAGGGTAACTGCACAGACAAGTTGTTCTAGCCATGGTTGAATTTCAGGGAATTCCCTTATCATTGCAGTGGGAAGTGCCTTAGCATTTCAGTTACTTTCAGCTACTAACTTGAAATAAATAATTCCTAGGAAATAGTTCTTTTATGCAAACATAACGGTGTACGTCAGAGGACAGCAACTGAACTCTAGATCAAGGGCCTTCCCTGTAATTGAAAGTCTACAGGGCCCACATGCTTTATCATCATATAGCCATGTGTCAGAAGAGGTTTTCAGTCATTTGTCCAGTGAATCTTCTGGAAAAAATCATAATAAATTAATTTAACATTTAATCTACACAGAAATATCAAAATCTTAATACTGGTTGAACACTTAAAATTATGTGAGGGTAGATTGACGCCTGTATGTCAGATCAGTTAGCCTTCTGAAGAATGACATTTGACCTTCAGCTCAGGATGATGAACTAAGTCTTATCCACATTGAGATTCTCTTGTCACTGGGTTCAGGAGTAAATACCATAGAAAGGTCAGCATGTTTGAAGTAGATCATGCAATCTAAATGTGAATATTGATTTGAAGGAGGAGATCCAGTATCTTGCTGAGTTTATCAAAAAGTTAATAAAAATTCTTTAAAAATTTTTCTAACGTAGTAGTTATATGAGTCTATTAGTGTGACTTTGATACTCATTTAAAACAAATTTATCAGCCTTTATGATTAGGAATATTTTTGATGTCATGTTTATATTTGGTTCTTGAAATCTACATATTTTTATCTAGATCCAAAAATACAATTTGCATAAAACCAAAAATTCTAAATTTGTATTTGTACATATACAAAAAAGGTCAAATGTCCCTAAAATATTTTTGTTAATTTCTTGAACAAGTTGATATTTTGCTCACCTAACAGAAAATATTGAGCTTTTTTTTTTTCAATTCTGGCATTATAAAATTTAATATATCAAATTCAAAATAAGAATATTGTATATATAGTCATCTTGACATTTTCAAAACTTAAAATGTCCTTTAATCACAAATATCCTTTCTTCTGCAGTTAAAATTAATAATATGCTGATTTATATAAATTAGTTTTGGAATAAATGCACTGCAAAAATACATTATATGTATAAAATTAATCAGAAGAACTTTTATCTCAACAAATAAAATTTGAATACATTTACAAAGATCAATGTCTCTATCTTTTTATGCAAATAAAATATAGTTTTAATCCAGTGGTAGGCATTTCTTGTATATTATTCTATGAGAATTGAAAGCAATGCTACTGTAGATTGTGTTGCAAAATGAAACTTTAAAAGTTAGATTTCTAGAGACTGGGCGTGGTGGTGCACGCCTGTAATCCCAGCTCTTGGGAGGTTGTGAACAAGCTAATCGCTATGAATCCGATCTTGTAGCGAGACCTTGAACACCCTATAGACCTTTCCCTAAAATACAAAAACAAAACAAAACAAAACGAAACCAACAACAACAAAAAAAAGTTAGATTTCTAGGGCTAGGAAGATAGCTCTGTAGAATAAGCATCTGCCTGGCAAGCGCAAGATCCTGAGTTCAATCCCTGGTACCCCCCCCACACACACACACCACACACCACACACACACACACGCACGCACGCACGCATGCACGCATGCACACACACAAAAGAAGTCATTAAAAGTTACATTTCTTTTACGGGTAAGCATCTTCCTCAGACTTTCTCTGACAAGCTAATAGCCAACACCCTCTGCCCCTTCCACCCCAGAAGTGACAAGATTCGCAGATGCCAGCTCCAGGAGGCTGAAGCTCGCCTTCCCTTCCTCAAAACGAGGACCCTTAAGCAGAAGAGGGATGCAGCAATAAAGCCGTGTGGGATCTGCATTAACTCCGTGTGCCGGCTCGCCTCTGTTCCTTGTTTCGAACGCCCCTTCCCCTGAGTGCTGTGAGCTGGTGGTGGGAGGCTGGCAGACCTTTCCATTCTCTGGATGCCAGGGCTGTGGAGGAGTCCTTTGCCTCTTGGCCGAAATACATGGCTTCTTCGGATTTGGTTAGTGGGAACAAATCAGTCTAAGTGGCCAGGTAATGTCACAATAGAAAGAAATGTAGCGGGGCTGGGGTAGGAGATCGCTCCGCTGTCTGAGTGCCTGCCTGGTGAGCACAGGGACCTGAATTTGATCCTTGGTACCGCATGCCACGCTGGCCAGAGCCCTGGGAGGCCCCGGTGTCTCCTGCCCAACTGGCGAAAGAGGGCGTTGTGGAGCACATGTGTAATCCCAGCGCTGGGCAGGCTGAGACAGGAGGATCACTACGAATCTGAACTGTGTAGCGAGACTGGGTACCAAATAAATAAATAGATAGATAGATAGATAGATAGATAGATAGATAGATAGATAGATAAATTTTAAATGCACTCATTGAGAAGTTCTAGTTAGCATTCATTATTGGTGACAAGTCAACTGACCTTACATTCACATACATTGCTATTATTGGTATATACATAAAATGAATTTGGACTTGGGGATTTTAAGATGTTTAACTAATTAATATTTAATCAATTGCTTCCCACTAAGGGAGAATCACTGGTCCTGATTGTAAGCAATATAAAAGAAAAAAAAAGATAGTTCAATACCTTTAATATGAAATAACTTGGCAATGCATGGGATAGCACTTGATTCTAAATTTTGTTTTAAATTTTAGTTTCTTAGATTTGTTGTTCAGTGTCCGAACTGACTTTATCTGAAGTTAACCTTTTCTGTCTCTTTAAGGCACTATGAAAATCTTGCGTAATATATTTTGATGCTTTAACGTATATATATTTTGATGCTTTAACTTTTGTAAAAATGACCCTGACAAGCCTCCGCCGCAGCTTTTGTCACTCTCCCTCTGTACATACATGGAACTGAATTTCTCCTTATGTCAGGGTTGTCATAGTTTAACTCTAGCTCATATTTCAGAAAAACGCGAAGCTTTAGCAACACAGAGCTCAATTTTCAATAATGTTCTTCCGCCTTACTGCTTAGAATTTAGGACAAGTTTTTCAATACTAGTGGTTTTTACAGATATTATTCTTGTTTCATCCTATCATATCTATGCAATATTTTGTTTCAACTGAATATTGAAATGTACACTGACTGTTGTTTTATTAGTAATTAATGCAAATTTATTTTTGAGATAAAATAACACAGATGTTAGAGTCTAATGGTGATGGGTCTGCAGATTCAGCTAGAGCCAGATTTCAATGAGCCATTCTAAAGACTGTACCAAATACATAGAAAAGAAAATAAAGTAAAAAGAAAGGAGAAAGACCAAGATAGTCTGAACTCAACTCTGCTGACAAGAGCACTAGGCCTGAGTCACTAAGGAGTTGTCAAGAGCTGTCCTGAAAGGATAAAAGCCATCCCTGGTGTTTGTTGATTGGTCTAACCTCGAGAAAAAACAAATGTCCACTACCTTCATGACTGTAGGTAGTTTTTCCAATTAGAGTGAAAATACAAACAGTTAGGACCTTCTCAGGAAAACCAGGAGATAGTGGCAAATGAAAATGTGGATAGATGGCTTCTTTTCAAAGAGAACACTCCCAGGACATGGACAAAATTCGTTCTTGAAGTGGAAACCTGACAGGCTTTTTGGAGAGACAGAGAAAGTATTTACAATTTCAAGCTTTCCTGCGACTCTAATGAAAGGTAATTGAGGGACTGGTGCCAGGCGGAAAAGCCCCGGAATGCCCTCACCGAAGGGAAACTTTCAGGCTATCTTAGTCAATACACATTTAGCTGGTGACTGGGACGGTTGGAGAGGCTGGCTAGGGCGCCTGATTTTCTCTATTCAGGAAGTTTTCTATTCTCAGGAGACCAACCATGTGATTTCATAAGCTGTCTCAGGCTTTGTGAGCTTAAAGCTTTAAGCTACAATTACTCCCAAATCCAGCGCACACGATGTGGGTTTTCAATTATCACCAGAGAACACTCTACAAATGCTGTTCCTGAGTCTGACTTTGAAGGTCTATAAAGTTAGAATTTTTAAGCATATTTTGAAATGTGAAGAATTCAAAAAATTTCTTCAGCAGATTTTATAGTTAAAATTTGAGAGATAATGACTAAGACTTAAGAAAAAGAAGTACAGAAATATACATATATACAAATAACCCCTTACACTTTTACCTTTAAAGTTGTATGCAAAATTATTTGAGTCCTGCTCTTAGATCTTTAAGGATTTTAGTGTGAATTTGACATAATACTCTTACTAGTATATATTTTTTAGAAAATATGTAGAAAGCAATATCTAACCATTTAGATCTTCATAATGTTTTTTGTTTATGTTTTGAATATCTGTGAGTTGACTTTAGAATTCTGGGAAAGCTGGGGTCTTTGTTCCAATTCACTGTTTTAACAATTTTTCATATTTAAATGTGTAGATTACCCTGATAAAATTACTCCAGGGTTATGAGCAATAAGAGTTCCAGTGGGTGTTTATTTTTCTTCTCATTTTTATTAACTCTCCTCATTATAGATATAAAACAGCTCTTTAATTGGCACTGATTTGCAAATATATTGAATTCAAATATGTCAAAATAAATTAGATTTGTCTCTTCATAGAAAGGCAATAGAGTTAGATTGAATAACAGTAAAATTTTATAGCATCTATTTATAAACATTTTTATATCCTAAACTGCTTGGTATTTAAAATAATTAGAGGCTTCATGCAACATGTGTAACATTTACTTTTACTGTTACTTCTCGTACACAATGATAAAAGTAGATTTTAAACTGCGTAATCATTGTTTCATCTCTCTTTATACTGTACAACTGGGTCGAACCTTTGGATACTGCTAATTCTCTTATCTTAATGGACTCGCTATTTGGAAGACTTGGATATTTTAAAATTTATTTAATTGAAATAAATTTATTATAGTCTATAATTGTGAAAACAATTCTAAATTTTAAAGAAATATGAATTTATTTGTTCCTAATGAAAGCTATGTTGTATTTTTTGCAAACTATGAAGCAGTTTGTTTTTATTCTGGCTCACGCTTTGTCTGCAAAGACCGATTTTTTAAAAATAGGTTTGGAGTCATTTTCATAAATATTTTTTACTAGAACGTTGCTGTTGGTGATGCATCCATACAATATCATATTCAAGAATATAATAAAATGAAATATCATGTCGTAACACAAATCTTAAAAAGAAAAACTACTTACCACTCACGATAAAAAGTAATCTAACAAGCCTACATGCTGCATGGTTCTGTTGCAACCGGGGATGGACAGACTGCTCCTCCACGTCATGCCATGCCTCTGCTTTGTAGAAGACAAAGCTCACAGTGATACTAAACCCTTCTCAGAAAAGAACTTTGAAAAAGAAAAATTTAGGGCAGGTGAGATAGCTCATTGGACTAGGAGCCTGCTTAGGCAAGCACAGGGACTGGGGTCCAATCCCCGGCACCATATGCTGTGCTGGCCCTGCCCACTG
>NW_004524581.1:3817332-3818660 GCF_000260255.1 Octodon degus | reverse complement strand
CTTTCCTCCCTTATGTTGTACCCTGGCTAGGCCCACCCATCTCGTGCCCTCTTCTTCCACAAGCTCAGGCTGTTTACAGTGTGACAGTCCTGGCTCCCTGCTTAGTTAAAGTTCTGAACTTCTCAGTTGACACAACCTATCAACCCCTGCACCTAAAGAAAGAATATTCCCATTTTCACCAAGAAGGAAAGAACTGGAAGACAGCATGCCAAGTGCAATCATCACGCCTGGCCCAGAAAGAGAGATGGTGCATGCACCACCCAAAGAAACTGAACTCATACAGAGTAGCATGGTGCTTACCAGCGGCTGGAGAGTCTGGCTTGTAGAGAAAGATTTTGGCCAAAGCATACAAAATTTGCATGAGTTTGCAGGAATAATAAAAAACAACTCAAGTGTACAACAGGAGTTAAAACATTGCGCAATGTATTTAAAAATTCCTAAAGTAGATTTTCAAGGTACTGGCAAAACATAATGAGAAAATGCGTATATTGAGAGGTTTGATTTTGCCTATTCGCAATGTGTGTTTCAAGACATCATGTTCTACAACATAAATACACATAATTTTTGTTCCTAATATAAAAAAACTAAAAAGCAAAAAAAGACATAAATATTTCAGAGGTCAAGTTTTTTTTTCTGGGATACAGACATGTTATTAAAATGCATTTATTAGGGAAGACCAAATAGCTCAGCAGATTAAAGAGCCTGCAAGCAGACCCAGGGGCTGGGGTTTGATCCCCGTGCCTGCTGAGCTGGTTCTGCCCTCGGGACATGCTGAGACAGCAATTGAGACTGGGCATGGTAGCATACCTGTAATCCCAGCTCTTGGGATGCTGTAAACAGATGGATCATTACGAGTCTGATGCAGTAGTGAGATCCTGAACAAGCTGTAGACCCTTCCCTAAAATATATGTATAAAAAAAGAACTTATCTTAATGTTTCTTGAAAGTATGAAAACAAATGTATGTATTTATTGATTAAAAAACATAACTTTTACATGTAAAATTTAGAGCTAAGTACAACACAAATAATAGTACTAGTAAGCTGATAAAAATTAAAGTTAAGATCAATTATACTGTGTTTTATAACTGGTATAGTTGGTGCCTAGTTGTCCCCTGAAAGCCTCCTGCAGTTGTGGGACAAACTTAAGAGTCTGTGGTTAATTCATGATCCAATACTGGGAACATGGGTGTGAGAGCTACACCCTCTCTGTGACGAATAGCCTGAATGCAACTTAAGGCAGCCAGACTTGCTCTCTGTTGCCATTGTTGCAGCTACTCCTCCCCTTTGTTTTTGCTATTTTGCTGTTTTCTGCCTCCATGAACTGCTGC